>NC_056725.1:222442426-222554926 GCF_019279795.1 Protopterus annectens | reverse complement strand
TCCACAGCCTTCCTCAGAGCAGTCCTCACCAGGAACATCTTGGAAGCTGCCACCTGGACTTCTATTCATACCTTTACAAAGCATTACCACCTACCTTTTTTTCTAAGTCTAGGGCTGGGTTTGTCTCTGCAGTTCTGCAGGCCTTGCTGGCCCATGTTTAGGGCTCTAACCTAACATTCCACCCTCTCCTCAGGTTTGGTAATCCTCCTACAGGTTATGACTGCAACAGTGAAACATGAAGAACATAGTACAGTTGTGTACACTTACCATAAATGTAAATGTTCGAGTGTATTCACTGTTGCAGTCCTGGTTTCCTTCCCTCTATCCCCCTTATATCCTCTTCCCCTAGGGGGACATAAACTTCCCATGTGGCTTTTAGCCACCAGGATCACTTTACCTTATTTCCTTGTGCTTATGATGGGTTAGGGCTCGAAAAACTGATTTAATGACTTATAGCACTGATGACCTGACATCAGACTATAGGCGACTGCAGCCGATGCAGAAAAACATCTCTGTCATACCCTGCATTAGAAACCTACAGTGGATAAAAAGCGTGTACACATTCCTGTTAAAATGCCAGGATTTTGTATATAAAAGCAAGGCCACAATAAATCATTTCAAAACGTTCCCCACCTTTAATGTGACCTATAACCTGTACAATTCAATTGAAAAACAAACAAATCTGTTAGGGGAAATAACATAAAAAATTGTACAACAAGCTGGTTGCATAGGTGTGCACACCCTTAAACTAATATTTTGTTGAAGCACCTTTTGATTTAATCACAGCATTCAGTCTTCTTGGGTAGGAGTCTATCAACATAGCACATCTTGACTTGACAATATTTGCCCACTCTTCCTTGCAAAAGCGCTCCAAATCTGTCAGATGGCAATGACATCTCTTGTGTACAGCCCTCTTCAGGTCACCCCACAGATTTTCTATAGGATTTAGGTCTGGGCTCTGGCTGGGTCATTCCAAAACTTTAATTTTCTTCTGGTGAAGCCATTCTTTTGTTGATTTGGGTGTATGCTTGGGGTCATTGTCATGTTGGAAGGTGAAATTCCTTTTCATCTTCAGCTTTCTAGCAGACACCTGAAGGTTTTGGACCAAAAGTGACTGGTATTTGGAACTGTTCATAATTCCCTCCACCTGGACTAAAGCCCCAGTTCCAGCTGAAGAAAAGCAACCCCAAAGTATGATACTGCCACCACCATGCTTCACCATGGGGATGGTGTTCTTTTGGTGATACAAAGTGTTGTTTTTGCACCAAGCGTACCTTTTGAAATTGTGGCCAAAAAGATAAACCTTGGTCTCATCAGAACATAACACATTTACCCAAATACATTTGGGAGACGATGTATTGTTTTGCAAGTTTTAGCTGGGCCTGGATGTTCTTATGTGTAAGAAAAGGCTTCTGCCTTGCAACCCTACCCCATAGGCGAGACATATGTAGAATGCAGGAGATTGTTGTCAAATGTAGTACACAAGCAGTATATGCCAGATATTCCTGCACCTCCTTCAGTGTTGCTGTAGGTCTCTTGGCATCCTCCCTGACCAGTTTTCATCTTGTCTTTTCATCAATTTTGGAGGGATGTCCAGTTCTTTGCAACATCACTGTTGTCCCATATTTTCTCCATTTTTTGATGACTGTCTTCACTATGTTCCATGGTATATCCAACGCTGTGGAAATGTTTTTGTACCCTTGTCCTGACCTTTCAAAAATGAGATCCCTTTGATGCTTTGTAAGCTCTCTGTGAACCATGGCTTTTGCTGTAGCAGGCAACTGAGTAAATGTCAGGAAAATCCTACTAGGACAGCTAAACTTTATTTGGGTTAATAAGAGTCTCTTTAATTGATGGCAGGTGTGTACACAAAAACACTGAATGCTGTAATTAAAGAAGAAGGTGCTTCAACAAAGTATTAGTTTAAGGGTGTGCACACGTATGCAACCAGCTTATTGTAGGTTTTTTTTTTTTTTTTTTTTATTTTTTCCCCTAACAGATTTGTTTGTTTTTTTTCAATTGAATTCTACAGATTATAGGTCACATTAAAGGTGGGAAAAGTTTTGAAATGATTTATTGTCGTCTCTTTTTTATATCACAAAACACTGGCATCTTAACAGGGGTGTGTACACTTTTTATATCCGCTGTAGGTGTTTCCATTTTTGGTGGGGTAATTGAAGTCTCCTAGGATTATGGAGTTATTGCCTATATATCATTTTTGCTAAAACCTCTATAAATCTGACATGCTTGGGACATGGAGGGGGTCCTGTAGGATGCTATCACTTGAAAATGCATCTTGTTCATGATAAACTGAAGTTCCAGCAGCTCAATTTGTGGGACTCTGCGGATCTGATTAGATGAGATATGAGCAGTGACAAATATGGAGACACTACTTCAGTTTCCATCTAGGTGCAGGACTGCATCAAGATCTGACAATTTATTTTTTAAATGGTTTTCTATCATAATGTTGAAGTGGATTTGGTCGAATCCACTTTGACGAAGTCTGGAGGTTGAACGGAGACAATGTCGAACTCCGATATTGCAGATGTATGAATCTCGCCGCTATCTTAATCCATGTTAACGCTTGTTCCGAGGTCGAGTTCAGGATGTAATTCAACAATATCAGAATTTGCTATTGTGACATTTCGTGGATGTGGGTCAATTATACGATTATTTGACTGAGTCAACTTCAGCATTATGATAGTAAACCATTTAAACTTTTGGCATTGATAAGTGACAACACCATAAATAAACCATATTTTAAAACTGACCTCTTTACGTTACATATAAAGATAATGGTTTCATTTAAACCAGGGGTTCTTTTAGAATTTGAGAGTGTTTGCTTAAATATTTGTGACAATCTATTTTATTTTCTAATTCTAAATCTCTTACCCTAATGTCCAAAATCACTCATTATCAAATATATACACTTTATTTTTTGTAAGTACTGTATAAAGAAGCATCCCTGGGAGTCAGAAGAAGTCTCTTTACCGATGCTAACTGGCATCCAGAATTTAGTTAACTGGCATGATGAAAAGCAGGTCTGATTCCAACACAAGATAGAGCCACGCACCAAAATACCATTTAGTGGTTAATTACCATGCCTTTGAACTGAATACTGTGCTGTCAGATATGACCATGCTAATGTTATCCTTACCAGGCCATGCATCACAGTAGCATAGACACCAGCCAACATGCATACATGCATACATGCATACACACACACACACACACACACACACACACACACACACACACACACACACACACACACACACACTCATACGCACTCACACGCACACACACACACACAAGCATACACACACACACACACAAGCATACACACACACACACACACACACACACACACACACACACACACACACACACACAACTACATAGATGGTTTCCTCTATACTTATCTCCCATAAGGTGCCAGAGAAACACACACACTCACACACACACACACACACACACACACACACACACACACACACACACACACACACACACACACACACGGTTTCCCCTATACTTATCTTCCATGCGGTGCCAGAGAAACACACACACACACACACACACACACACACACACACACACCAAAAACACATTGGAAACTAAACATAAAAGTTACTAGGCAAAACATCAGGCTCTATATATTTGTAGCAAAAATGTTTTAGGTGCCCAATGAACCCCTTGGGTGTATATGTTCTGCAGTGATCAAACATCACGTCATTTGAGTGTCAAAGGAAAGTATAATAAACAATAAAAAAGAGCCATAGACTATTTCCTTAAAGGGAGTATCATGCTGTTATCATGATTGTCTGAACGGACTTTGTTATAAATTTAACTTAATTGGAAGAATTATGCTCCAGCTGAATGTGCTAAAATGTCTTTACAAATAATTTGTCTGGAAACAAAGCCAATTCTTGTATTTATTTACAAGACCATTAAGATGCAGCCTGTTGGATATAGTTCAAGGATCAAAGAAGTATCTCCGTGTAAATATATAAATATATACATTGACCTATAACAGTGCCATGTGCTAAACACTGAAAAAGAATCATAATGCTGTGCTGTGCATACAGGTCTGTGCATTAAATTTGTTTTAAACCCTGCAAGTGACAACTTTAAAAATAAAACATACAGACCTTATTAAAATAGACATTTGGATGTCAGATGACTTGATAACAGATAATACTGGGGCAGAAAAAAATTAAAGAAATTTGATCAGAACTAACAATCGCTGCCTGAGCAGCTCACGTTGCAGAAACAAGAAGTTCTGCAGAAATCAGGTATAAATGAGTATAGAACCAAAGAGAACATGCAAAAAAAAACACAGCTGTCACATATAGCACAGTCAGGTTGGTTTAAGGTTAATGAAAATAATGCTCAGGTGAGGCAGTCCAGCACTACAACATGGGAGGAGGGAAGAATCTGAAAGTTTAAAATGAGAAAAACATTATAAAAAGGCACACAAAGATAATTTGACAAAGGTGAGAAGTAAGTAAACTGACAAATAAATGTCAGCGAATGGAAGGTATTACAGTCATTACAAGTTGCTTAGGATAAATGGATGCTTTCTGCAATTTATAGCCCTATTGAAAGTGCAAGGCTGCAAAGGAAAGCAAAGCAATGTGAATAAGTTAGTCATATCAGCTGGTGAGGCAGAAATACTGATACCGACAGAGAAAGGAGTAAGGATGGAAAGAATGAAGGAAAATTAAGTTGCATGAACTGCTAAACTGGTAAACTGAAATTTATATAACTTAATTTGTGACCGTAACATGCTCCTATGTAGAAAAAATGGAAGGCAGATTAAAGGTGCTAAACCAAGGGATAATGTTTTCAGACTAAAAACAAAGGAAAACTGTTACTTATCTAGTAGTATGATGGCAGCTTTGCAGATGATGACCAAAGAAACCAAACGTTGAGAGCAAAAACCTTTATCCAAAAACAAAGCTTTCAGGCCAAAACCCTTTTTCAATGCTTAACAAAAGGTACAATAAAATCACATGTTTAAATACAAGCCCAAGACATCACATGACCCGCAGCCATGGTCATATGACCTGAATTAATACAAACTTACAATAAACAGATAAAAATAGACATGTTGTAATAAACTACATAAAAATATGCTTACTCAATAAAATATCATATTATTCAACATATTCAAAATATACTTGCTAATATATATTATTATTTTAATCTTGTATGCTGTATTTTAGTCAAAACAGGCTTTAACGAAACACTTGCATTCAATCCTGGTGCCACATCTGCTGCTAGTCGTACAATCCAATCATATTCTCCATTATCTAACAAATTACATAGGTCTCCCCCCCTTTTTGACACACTAACAGTGTCTATAACCCTAAACTTAAAAATGTGAGATATATCATAACATTTTACATGTTTAGATAAAGCATTCGTGTCACTCCCATTCCTTATGTTGGATTTATGTTCTATAATCCTGTCTTTTAAGTTTTCTAGTGGTTTTTCCAACATAAAAGGAGGGACAGGTGTCACATGTTGCCAAATAAATAATATTACTTGTTACACAAGTGGCAAAACAGTTAAGGTATATACTCTTTTTGAAACAGGGTGAACAAATATATTTATAGGACTTGATGGATCACACTGTTGTAAAATGTCTACACAGCAACTACAATTATAACAGGAGAAAGTACCCTTCCTTGATACACCAAGGGATGTAGAGTTTACTCTATCAAAGTCCTTATACGCTAACATACTTTTTATTGTCTTCATGTTTCTATATGAGAAATATTCTCTATCCCCCACGACCATCCTGATATCATCCTGTGTAAGAAGGACCTTCCAGTATTTTCTAACTATATCTCTCACCGTGGCAGTCATAGTACTATAAGAAGTTATATACCTTAGACAAACCCTGTCAACCGGCTCACTCAATCATTCACACAGTGTATTAGGTATCTGTAGAAATGTAGGTTTGTAAAGGGTATGTCTATTAGATATAATATATTCACTAATCTATTGTATTATATGCAATGAATACCCACTATTCTTAAATTCCAAACATGCTTCATTAAGTTGCTTCTTAAAAGCATCATCATCAGTACTGAGTCTACTGATGCGAGCCAATTGCGCCTTGACAATGCCCTTAAACACATGTGGAGCATGCATACTCGATGCATATAGGTACCTTCCAGATGATACTTCTTTCTTAAATACTGTGGTGTTGATAACACCTTCCTTCTTAATTAATGTAATATCTAAAAAATTAATGATACTAGTCGAACATTCATACTTAAACTTTAAAAAACTAGTTGAATTATTCAGAGAACAAATATAATCCTCTAGTTCACTACGGGATCCTTTCCAAAGAAGGAAACAATCATCCACAAATCTTTGATAAAATAACAAATTTTCATTCAAAAACCTCTCACCATCATTTACACACATTCTCTCCCACTGGGAAAGAACCAAGTTGGCATAAGTATTTGCTACTGGTGTGCCCATTGCCACACCAGTTTGCTGTAAATAAAATTCGTTATCAAACAAGAATATATTATTTCTTAGAACTAGATCTAACAACATACAAATGTTTTCTATATGTCCGGTTAAAAAAACAGAATATCTCAACAAAAATTCTCTAATGGCATCCAGCTTATAATCATTAGGGATTACAGTAAATAATGATGTGATATCCATTACCACCATATATATATGTTCACAAGTATCTGTAGCTAGACTCATATTCATATGCCAATTCTTGAGCTTCACTAAAAAAATCACTAGAATCTTTAAGCACTGTGTGACAAAACTTTAATAACGGTTGTAGTTGTCTTTGCAAGTAGAGCGATATGGGTTCAGTAATCCACCCATTGCCAGAGACAATAGGTCTCATCGGGGGATTAACCTGTGACTTGTGCAGTTTCGGTATACCATATAATTGTGGCACTACAGGGCACGGTACTGTAAAAAAGTGAAATAAATCCAACTAAATATCTCCTGTTAACTGTAGGTCATACACACACATATTGACGTAACTAATGCATTTTTTTACTTGTAAAAGTGTAACACGCTTAAACGCTGTAATCATCATCCAACAATAAAAGCACTGAACCTATATAATGTTCTCTATTCATAATAACAGTTGATCCCCCCTTATCAGCTTGTTTTATCACAATTTGTGAGTTTTCCTTTAATTCATTCAAAGCAACATATTCTGCATAAGTTAAATTATAATTTCTCTTATAATTATTAGTTGCATAAGCCTTCCTGATTGCATCCTCACAGAGATCATTAAAAGCTGTAAGTACTGGGGCATAATTAGGTACAAAAACACTGCGTCGTTTACAGACATTAACATCATATTTGTCATTTTTAAAAATCAACTTCAGTGCTATGGATCTTACAAACAACTTTAAATCAGTCAACACCCTCACAATGTCCTCTGTAGAGGTTGGGATATATCCTAATCCTTTTGCCAGAAGCATATAATGCTCTTTTCTCAAAGAGAAATCAGAAAGATTCATAGTACCTGCCATCACCTTCGAGCTATCTTCAATTGTTTTAAAGGACTTTCGTTTTTCCGTTTACCATCCAATGGAGTGGTGGAATCCCTCTGCTTAGCTCTACCTCTGGACCTGGACCTAGACATAGCCATCCGTTCCTGCACCCGCTCAGCTTGCTGTAACTGAAAAGGTTTGTTGAAAAAAGTAGACAAGCCTTTTTGTTGTAACGCTTGCGTAGTGTTTTTATTACCCAAAGGAGCTGCAACAGCACAAATCTCCGTTATTTTATTTCCAATAGCACCCATATCGACAGGACGAGGCGTGGTATCCGTTTCTGCAGGCTTAACACAAGTTGCGCTGCTGTTCAATGATGATGATGACGTTAACTCTTCACATGGCGCCAATTTTGAAATTCCAGCACTCAAAGCAGGGAAATCATCTAGCGTGTCTAATGATGCTGTATTCTTTTCCATCGCAGATGCACGACCTCTGCTGGTGAAGTTAGACCTTACACATGAGCCCATGGACTCTCTAGATTTATCATTTTTTTCATTTTTCGGCCAAGAGAATGTATTACCAGCTTGGTAATCGCCCATGTCACGTAGCAGCTTCCTCTTCTTCACAACTTCTAGCCTGTCATCTAATGAGCTCAGTCTGTCTATCATAGACTGATAGGATATTTGCAAGTTGTTAAAACAGGACATAAAAAGTAATTCATCTTCCATTATAATAATATCCCTTTTTAGTTCATTCTCAATATCCAGAAAAAAGTTGTTCATTAGAGACATATAATCTTGGCTCAACTTTAAGTTGAGTCACTGCCATTGCTTCAACAATTCAGGGTATGTATTTCCATAGGAGGGCATTTTTAAGACCCTCAGACCACGTGGAGCTATACCCTTCTCCAGATAGGCAGCAAAGCTGAAACGTTGCCATTGCAGGCGTTTGAATATACCAACTTTTCTTTCCAGAACTTGTAACTTATGCTCAAAATCCATTACATTTGAAGATGGCATTTCAGCTGTGATCCCTCGTTCGCCATTAAGCTCTGAGGCAATGTGTAAAAGAGGATTGACTTCTTTTTCAACCAGAAATTTGAGTCGATTTTGTAATTCCATCACTGGCTGCTGCAGGGTATTAAAAGATTCTCAACTTCACAGCAGAAGAACAGAGACTTGTAATATCCAACACTGCTGTTAAATAGAACAATGACCAAAGAAACCAAACGTTGAGAGCAAAAACCTTTATCCAAAAACAAAGCTTTCAGGCCAAAACCCTTTTTCAATGCTTAACAAAAGGTACAATAAAATCACATGTTTAAATACAAGCCCAAGACATCACATGACCCGCAGCCATGGTCATATGACCTGAATTAATACAAACTTACAATAAACAGATTTCATTGCACCTTTTGATAAGCATTGAAAAAGGGTTTTGGCCTGAAAGCTTTGTTTTTGAAGTTGAGAATCTTTTAATAGCCTGCAGCAGCCGAAGAGATATTATTATAATGGAAGATGAATTACTTTCTATGTCCTGTTTTAACAACTTGCAAATATCCTATCAGTCTATGATAGACAGACTGAGCTCATTAGATGACAGGCTAGAAGTTGTGAAGAAGAGAAAGCTGCTACGTGACATGGGCGATTACCAAGCTGGTAATATATTCTCTTGGCCGAAAAATGAAAAAAATGATAAGTCTAGAGATTCCATGGGCTCATGTGTAAGGTCTAACTCCACCAGCAGAGGTCGTGCATCTGCGATGGAAAAGAATACAGCATCATTAGACACGCTAGATGATTTCCCTTCTTTGAGTACTGGAATTTCAAAATTGGCGCCATGTAAAGAGTTAACGTCGTCATCATCATTGAACAGCAGCGCAACTTGTGTTAAGCCTGCAGAAACGGATACCACGCCTCGTCCTGTCGATATGGGTGCTATTGGAAATAAAATAATGGAGATTTGTGCTGTTGCAGCTCCTTTGGGTAATAAAAACACTACGCAAGCGTTACAACAAAAAGGCTTGTCTACTTTTTTCAACAAACCTTTTCAGTTACAGCAAGCTGAGCGGGTGCAGGAACGGATGGCTACGTCTAGGTCCAGGTCCAGACGTAGAGCTAAGCAGAGGGATTCCACCACTCCATTGGATGGTAAACGGAAAAACGAAAGTCCTTTAAAACAATTGAAGATAGCTCGAAGGTGATGGCAGGTACTATGAATCTTTCTGATTTCTCTTTGAGAAAAGAGCATTATATGCTTCTGGCAAAAGGATTAGGATATATCCCAACCTCTACAGAGGACATTGTGAGGGTGTTGACTGATTTAAAGTTGTTTGTAAGGTCCATAGCACTGAAGTTGATTTTTAAAAATGACAAATATGATGCTAATGTCTGTAAACGACGCAGTGTTTTTGTACCTAATTATGCCCCAGTACTTACAGCTTTTAATGATCTCTGTGAGGATGCAATCAGGAAGGCTTATGCAACTAATAATTATAAGAGAAATTATAATTTAACTTATGCAGAATATATTGCTTTGAATGAATTAAAGGAAAACTCACAAATTGTGATAAAACAAGCTGATAAGGGGGGATCAACTGTTATTATGAATAGAGAACATTATATAGGTTCAGTGCTTTTATTGTTGGATGATGATACAGCGTTTAAGCGTGTTACACTTTTACAAGTAAAAAAATGCATTAGTTACGTCAATATGCGTGTGTATGACCTACAGTTAACAGGAGATATTTTGTTGGATTTATTTCACTTTTTTACAGTACCGTGCCCTGTAGTGCCACAATTATATGGTATACCGAAACTGCACAAGTCACAGGTTAATCCCCCGATGAGACCTATTGTCTCTGGCAATGGGTGGATTACTGAACCCATATCGCTCTACTTGCAAAGACAACTACAACCGTTATTAAAGTTTTGTCACACCGTGCTTAAAGATTCTAGTGATTTTTTAGTTAAGCTCAAGAATTGGCATATGAATATGAGTCTAGCTACAGATACTTGTTTACATATATATATATATGGTGGTAATGGATATCACATCGTTATTTACTGTAATCCCTAATGATTATGGGCTGGATGCCATTAGAGAATTTTTGTTGAGATATTCTGGTTTTTTAACCAGACATATAGAAAACATTTGTATGTTGTTAGATCTAGTTCTAAGAAATAATATATTCTTGTTTGATAACGAATTTTATTTACAGCAAACTGGTGTGGCAATGGACACACCAGTAGCAAATACTTATGCAAACTTGGTTCTTTCCCAGTAGGAGAGAATGTATGTAAATGATGGTGAGAGGTTTTTGAATGAAAATTTGTTATTTTAGCAAAGATTTGTGGATGATTGTTTCCTTCTTTGGAAAGGATCCCGTAGTGAACTAGAGGATTATATTTGTTCTCTGAATAATTCAACTAGTTTTTTAAAGTTTAAGTATGAATGTTCGACTAGTATCATTAATTTTTTAGATATTACATTAATTAAGAGGGAAGGTGTTATCAACACCACAGTATTTAAGAAAGAAGTATCATCTGGAAGGTACCTATATGCATCGGGTATGCATGCTCCACATGTGTTTAAGGGCATTGTCAAGGCGCAATTGGCTCGCATCAGTAGACTCAATACTGATGATGATGCTTTTAAGAAGCAACTTAATGAAGCATGTTTGGAATTTAAGAATAGTGGGTATTCATCGCATATAATACAAGAGATTAGTGAATATATTATATCTAATAGACATACCCTTTACAAACCTACATTTCTACAGATACCTAATACACTGTGTGAAAGATTGAGTGAGCTGGTTGACAGGGTTTGTCTGAGATATATAACTTCTTATAGTACTATGACTGCCACGGTGAGAGATATAGTTAGAAAATACTGGAAGGTCCTTCTTACACAGGATGATATCAGGATGGTCATGGGGGATAGAGCGTGTTTCTCATATAGAAACATGAAGACAATAAAAAGTATGTTAGCGTATATGGATTTTGATAGAGTAAACTCTACATCCCTTGGTGTATCAAGGAAGGGTACTTTCTCCTGTTATAATTGTAGTTGCTGTGTAGACATTTTACAACAGTGTGATCCATCAAGTCCTATAAATACATTTGTTCACCCTGTTTCAAAAAGAGTATATACCTTTAACTGTTTTGCCACTTGTGTAACAAGTAATATTATTTATTTAGCAACATGTGACACCTGTCCCTCCTTTTATGTTGGAAAAACCACTAGAAAACTTAAAGACAGGATTATAGAACATAAATCCAACATAAGGAATGGGAGTGACATGAATGCTTTATCTAAACATGTAAAAAGTTATGATATATCTCACACTTTTAAGTTTAGGGTTATAGACACTGTTAGTGTGTCAAAAAGGGGGGGACCTATGTAATTTGTTATATAATAGAGAATATGATTGGATTGTACGACTAGCAGCAGATGTGGCACCAGGATTGAATGCAAGTGTTTCGTTAAAGCCTGTTTTGACTAAAATACAGCATACAAGATTAAAATAATATATATTAGCAAGTATATTTTGAATATGTTGAATAATATGATATTTTATTGAGTAAGCATATTTTTATGTAGTTTTATTACAACATGTCTATTTTTATCTGTTTATTGTAAGTTTGTATTAATTCAGGTCATATGACCATGGCTGCGGGTCATGTGATGTCTTGGGCTTGTATTTAAACATGTGATTTTATTGTACCTTTTGTTAAGCATTGAAAAAGGGTTTTGGCCTGAAAGCTTTGTTTTTGGATAAAGGTTTTTGCTTTCAACGTTTGGTTTCTTTGGTCATTGTTCTATTTAACAGCAGTGTTGGATATTACAAGCTTTGCAGATGATACCAGAAGAACAAATTTAGTATGTCTTATTAAATTTTTATTTAGCATATTGGTTAGATCTTCAATTTAGTGTGCAAAACATGCACAGTTCAAATCCCAGGACTGGCCAAATGGGTGGAAGTAGCTGTAAGTTAATTTTTGGGAGGGTCGCTTAATGGTTAAGGTGGTTGCCTTACAAACACAAGGTTCAGGGTTTGAGTCTCACAAGGGATAATTGGCTAAGCTTAAAATGGCTCGCAAGGGCAGTTAGCCTAGTACTAATCTATGTATTTATTTATTGATAAGCTGTAACCCTTTTAAATTATTAACTTACCCACAAGTAACAAAGCATGTGGAATGTCCCATTCAATAAAACATCAAGCACAGATGTGCACACACAACAAGTGCAATATATTGTACTGAAAGTGTGAATTTCCAGAAAAAAAATGTTACCATTGTAAGTCAGCAATGCTTTCCTTGAGTGCTTAAACGCTATAGTAAAATGAATAAATCTCAGAATATAATGTGCATACAAACCATGTTTTTCTCCCCACTGCTGAGCCTCTTTGTTAGAGGAAAGGCTTGGAGTACTCACACAAAACCAATAAAGTTGTGCCTGGTGTACAATCACTATCAGTGCCATGGTTGTACCAGATGTGTGGCACTAGTACCCATCCCCTGTTTGTGATACCAGATGACCAGCACTACCCCACTGACTGCAGCCCCTTTTATGGCACTGCTGTCATTCTTATCACATACCACAGGCCTGTGTATTCCTCCTGTGTTGTGCCTTAGTTTATAACACTTTATAATATCTGAATGAGGCATAACATTTTGTCACGCAGCCGTGGCTCTCACTATACCTTATTTGCACTGATTTGGGGAACCTTTCTGTCTCCCTTATGCCTGGCATATCTCCCTTACACATTTAGTGGTTTATACCTTATTAGCAGGGCTGATCATACATACTCCGGCTCCTTGTCTATGCTGCTTATGAACCAACCAGTCACTTCCACACTTTAAGCCTTCCAGTCATACAGTAAGATAGAACCAGATCCATGGTTACAGGCTGAGTTAGAGAGCAACAACATATCATGTTACTTCTGAGAATTCCTGAAACGCCTCTGCATTTTGTTCTACGAGTAAATAGCATATATTACACACAGGAAGAGCTTAGCTTCTGCAGTAAGAGCTGCACAGGCTACGTGACACTCGTGCAGCACCCTCAGCCAGCCTGGTAAATATTACCACTGACTGTCCCTTCTTATAACGACAATTCACAGAATAGATACTTCCTAAGTATGGAAAACTTTAGCTGTTCCATTAGTGTTAGGTTTTACCATGTAGAATATAGAAAAAAATTAAGGTCTGTTTTTTTATTAATAAAGTTGATTTATTTTGAATGTAGCTTCATTCACATAAATATACAGGCATTGCACATTCCTTTCACATGACATCATGTGAATACAAATATGTGTTAGGAATTGTAGAAGTTTCCATTTCTGCATACAAGTCCCCTGTATATTACCAACATTTCTGCTATGACTTCTTGCATGTCTTTACTGTGGTCAGTAATTTATTTTATCATTAGCAGTACTGTTCAGCTGTTTGAAATTGCAGTGATATTCAAACTATTTATTTGTAAACTAGCTGGCATTAGACACCTTTTGCCTGCTATGTATATGCTATACTTTATGAAATCATTTCTTTATTTAGCACAAAACATCTGTCAGCTGTCAAATATAAGATGGCTGTATGCCATTCAAATTCGTGGAGAAATCTAGTGAGCCCTTCACCTGCATCCCATTTTTATTCTGACCAAAGGAACCTTGGCCCATCAGAAGTAGTAACATTATACCATTTCTGACCTGATACCAAGTCCAATAGGCACGTGTGAAATCTGAGGAACTGAAATGGAATAGGTTTGGAACAGAATACTGCTTCCTTTTTTTATCTTTCATTTCACTTGTTTAGTATATGTTTCTATCATGTAGTGCAAATAATAAAAAAATCTAAAGAAAGAGGTTGTCTCACATTCTTACTGCTTATCTAACACGTGACTTCTGCCACTGCATTTCAGTTGTCTTTTTCTACGGTCCATACAGTCTAGTACAAGCATTTATTTGTAACAGTTTCTTTTAACCTGCAAGTTTCTTTTCAAGGCTATGCAGCACAAGTTCATTCAGGAATTTTTCACTAATAAAACATAAAACAAATTTCTTATCACTTAGTGCTAACTTTTTTACCCTCCTGCACTTGAATCAGTACACCACTCTTTATCCCCCTCTTAAACACCATTTCTCATCTTTCTCCTAACTGCCCCCATCCACTATTCTATACCTGTCATGCATTCCCTGCATTCCTAAGTTATAAACCTTCCGGGTACACCAGTTTGGAGCAGACAACTTATACAGAACTAATCCTACACCCTGCTCTCTTGCTGAAATGCCGTTATCACTATCCTCCTGTACAAATTTACTAACATATTCTCTCCTACATAATTTTATAACTTTATTATATTTCTTGAACTCTTTACAAATCTATACAATATTAAAATCTCCCCTCCTACATACTTTTATAACTTACTTCATTATATCTCTTGAACTCTTTACAAACCTTTCTGTACAAAAAATGTAATAACACTAAACTTTTTTATGTTTTCCCTTCTACAGTATAAATCCATTGACTTTCTGCAAGATTTTAGAGTTACCAGAACTGTACAGACTTGTAATTGTTGATGTAAATACTTTACTGTATATACCTGTCTTGCAACTGTTTCTTTTTTTCTGAGAAATGTAACTGTTGTTTTTCTGAGAATTGTCTGAAATTCACTTGTTAATATAAATGCATTGTGATAAAGCTTTTCTTGCTGGGCCTCCACTGAAAATAGGGTCTGCCCACTTTTCTTGCTGGGCCTCCACTGAAATGGGCTCTGCCCATTTGGAATTTCCCGGTCAACAAAGACAAATAAATAAATAATAGCAGTGCTCAGAGTTGTTTTTCCCTAATTCCTCTAGCTCATTAACACCTATGTGCAGTGGAATGGCACACCTGTAACAGCCTGCAAACATACTTACATTCCAAAGCACATTCTGGAAAATCAACTTAAAAAGTATAATATAAAGAAATGTAGAGAATTGGCAAACTGTACATCAGCATCCTGATTGGAGAATGAATGTTCTCTAGCAGGCTATTAATGTACAAGTAATGACCGCTGATAAATGATTCAGCCACTTCACGGTACCATATCAAGCTACCATGGAGCTTGGACTGAAAAAATTAATGGCCAACATTGTTTTGTGCTCACTAAGCAGTGTTTTTGCTGTTAAGTGAGTGTAAATTAATAAAGAAAAACAATTAAAATAAAAAAAATGTGCATGTGTTTATATCTGTGTGTGAGTGTATGCATGTATGAGAGTGAATGATTGATCAAGCCATTTCATTGCACTCACTAAGCAGTACTTTTGCTGTTTAGCGAGTGTAAAATATATGAAACTGAAAAAGGAGTGTGTGTGTGTGTGTGTGTGTGTGTGTGTGTGTGTGTGTGTGTGTTTATGTTTCTGCCTGCATGTGTAAGTGAATGTGTGCATGAAAGCAGAACAGACTGTGTGTGTGTGTGTGTGTGTGTGTGTGTGTGTGTGTGTGTGTGTGTGTGTGTGTGTGTGTGTGTGTGAGAGACAGAGAGAGAGTGAAGAGTGAGAGCGATCCCTGGCAGCAGCAGTATCAGTTTAGAGGTTTGTGTACCTCTTCATACCTCTCAGCCTCTCAGCACAAGAAATCTGGACAGAGTCACAAATAACGAGGGACAAACAACCAAAAAAAGGACAGATTTTAAATATTGCTCTTATAAACTTAGAAATTTGCTAGAACAACAGGGTTTCCATTAGCATGCATTATCTAAATGATATGAAGTCTGAAACTCAAATATCTGTTATTATTTAATGACTTCAATCCCTACTGATTTTCCAGAAAACTACACATTTTATGAGGATAGGACTAAAATATCAGCCAAAAATCTGGACATTCTGCAAAAAACTGGGCAGCTGAAAGGTATGCTCGGTTGACTTTTAGCTCAAAATATCCAAATAAACCTAAAATAAATGGGGGACAAAGGTTCAAAATAGGAACATATTTTACTTGATTATTAGGATTTGTGTTAGCATACGTTTTCTGAAACAGAGGTGTGCATGAGAGACTGAGTGAGAGTGACAGTAAAGACGTTTGCATACCCCTGGACCTTTCAGCTGAAGAAATCTGGATAAAGTGTAAAATAAAGAGGGAACAATGGCTCAAAGATATGAATAGATTTTAATTACTGCTCTTATTTGTGTTAGTATGAATTTTCTGAAGAAAATAATAGTCTGAAACTCAAATGTATTCCATTATTTAGTAACTTCAATCTCCAGTGACTGGCAACAAACCAAAGATTTTATGAGTAATGGACCAAAAAAATAAAGTAAGTGCTTGGGTATTTTTAAGTGTTATATTTTGGATGTAAAATGCTTTCTCCATATCCATTAACATATACTACAACAAGTCTGAAACTTTAGGCAGAGGAACTATTTAACATCATAAATATATAAAAAATATATAGTAGTAGTACTTAAAAAATAAATAAATAAAGCACAACAATTTTACAGAGAGCCCATTCTCTAAGCACAATAATGCCCTCCAAGGTGTGTGTGTTAACGTGTGAATGCCCTTCCAGGGGTGTAAAGGTCCTCCGCCACATACCATCCATGGGTGGGTGTTCATTACACATTAACACACACCTTGCTGGGCATTATTGCTTATGTAAATGTTTAGTGAACAATAAAAGCTATTAAAATGGTACAAACAGAAATAATGTAAGTAAAAGTTCTTCTTTGTATTGGTAACAGTTAGTAGAGTCATGTCTTTACATCAGTGCTATAAAATATTATTATGAATACAAAACCAGAATGATATTTTTCTTTCAAGTTTCATAAATAGTCATATCTTGGAAAGTGCACATGTAGATGTAGTTTGTTTACTTACTTTGGTTAGCCAGACAAAATCTTTCACAGCTCATTAAGTACCTTAACTACAACCATCTTCTGGCTAATACACAACATGGCTTCCGACCCTCCTTACCTTTACAAATATCATCAACCAACACATAAATGAAGGTAATTTGGTCTCTTCCCTCCTCATAGATTTGCCTAAAGCCTTTAGTGATCTCTGACATCAAAAACGATTCCTTGAACTATCATCCCTTGGTCTTGGTCAGTCTTCCCTGGCATGGCTCCTCAGTTACTTAACTGGGCAGCAGCAAGCAGTTAAATTGCAGCAAGAATTCTCTTCTCTCTTGCCGGTCGCTGTTGGAGTCTCTCAAAGATTAATCCTTGAGCAACTACTGTTTAACATATTTAAAACTAAACTACACACAGAGGCCAACACAGCCAAAATCGTGCAATATTCAAATGATTCTGCATTGATCTGCTCCACGCAAACCTTTCCAGAATTACAAGAAATAACACAACGCTGTTGCACATCAATTGAAACCTGGCTAAACAACTTCCACCTGATGCTTAATGGAAATAAAACAAAGCTAATGTGTTTTATACCCAAGCAATATACAGAACTGACATCTCATTTCACATCCACTGATCAAATAACACAAAAATATAATCAGTATCTCAAACAAAACTATTAGGCATTCTAATAGACAATAAAGTCAAGTTCAACCAACATCTATCTCAAGCTATCAAAAAGGCACACATAAAACTGGGATCTCTCTATAGGATAAAGCCATACCTCATAAATTCAGCTAGAAAATTGATATCCAGAACCTTCCAACTTCCTACACTATTGTATGCAATGCCAGTCCTTATTAACTTAAATAAATCAGCATAAGGAAAATTAGAAGCATGCTACAATGAAACAGCAAAATTTGCCACAAATTCCCCATACAGGACCCATCACTGTGAGGCCCTAAAAGAATTACAGTGGCTAGAATTACCCCACTACCTGAGTTTTTACTCAACTAATCACTGTCAGCAAGCTAATTTACTCACCCGAAAAATGTCCAGGACTCCAAAATACACTCCAAGTGTACTACAAGCGCAGTGACCTAAGATCATCTAACAGATCCCTCCTGCGAGTCACTTAATCCAGTAATACTGCTGGAGACTTTCTCTGCTCCAACTATATCTCTAAAATCTGGAATAATATGCCCTATTCACTCAAAACTGGGCATAATATCTTCAAAGCTCAACTCAGACAACACCTTAATGATACCTGGCTGTGCTACTGTGCTAAACCTGACTAAGTACGAACCACATATCAACTCTTATTCCATTACCAACAAACTACCAAACATCTAGGTCACCTCCTATCTCTAAATCACTGCTATGTCTTTTTTCTCCCCACTACAAACAACCTCGATAAATAATTTTACATACCCCTTTATCTTTTTCACCCGCTCATTATTTTACCACCATTGCTCATAGTCTATATCCATAACCGCATTTATCACATAACCCCCCTACTAACTACGTGTCACTACATACCCCTCATACCCATTTTGTCTCTTCCTTCCAAGACTAAACTTATCTTTCTTAACCCAGTCCTTTAACCCTCTACCTAATTCTCCTCTTCCATCATCTCTCAGCCTCCTGTCATAACTTTCTCCCCACCCTCTCTCTTCCTCTTCCATCCTCACACTTTCTCCATACTCTCCATTCATCTGCACATCATCCTTACTCAGCTTTCATACTCTACCTAAGGCTGCCTATGATAATGTATATAAACACATTTCTGATTTGCCCTTCAGCCAATCTTGAAATACTACAACTTTGTAGGCTCATACCTCACTGATCTATAATGTGTTTTTCTATAAATATCAGTTTGTTTGTTTGTCTTTCGGCTTTTCCCGGTTAGGGGCCACCACAGCAGAACTCCAGTCTGCTAATGACTGGCAGTAGATTTTCACAGTGCCAAGTTGCCAGCTTGATGCCCAACCTTCAACAAAGGCACGCCCTTTCAAGCATGTCTTTCGGAATGCCACTCGACCCACGGTTAGGACATGCAGACTCCACACAGAAGGCACTCCCCACACTCCAGCCGAGAATCGAATGGGAGAACCTCTTGCTGTGAGGCAACAATGCTACTGCTGCAACGCCACGGATCTTTTTTCTATAAATATCAGTAATATGTTCAAATCAGTTTACTATCACATTGCTGAAACACATTCCGTCGAATGCGCACATCCACGAAAAATCAAAATGAAAAGAAAAACATCGTTCACAAAAATGAACGAAACCAGTAATGTCAACACATCGTCATTTGACATACTCGACATTATCCAGCATACCCTGCCTACCAACCATGTACAACTAAAGTATTATGGGGGGCAAGCGCCCCTGCACCACCTGAAACTTGTATTTACAAACTTCAAGATCACACTACAGTGAGGAAAAGGGTACATTTCCCAATCCCCACTGTAGTGCAATCTCCAAGCAGAACGTCAACCCCACAACAGCGAATGCATTTACTGGCATTCACTGTAATGTACTTGACGATTTTTGGTTCAGCATCACAAGAACTGGAAAACAGCCTTTCTACAATCCCAGTTTGAGTGACTGCTGCTTGACAACATGATAGTACACCTTCAAATCATGTCTATATTTGCTTATTGTATATATATATATATATATATATATATATATATATATATATATATTTCTGTCTGTGAATCATGTATTGTATTCCCATCGTAAACAAAAGTTTTTGAAATTGTTGTAACAATGTTTTTTTAACTACATGTGGAGCTTTTCTTCCCATGCCTCCACTAAAAACAGAAGTATAACTGGCTCAGCCAGTGCCATGTGCCAGTACCATGAACCAGCATCCCACCCCCTCAGCTCTTCAAGTGAAGTGAAGAGCAAAAATAAAAGCACCTTACACTTTATTGTATTAAGCCGATCTCTGTATGATCAGCTTATTACAGATCCATGCACCACCCCTACTCTTCCAGTGAACGGCAAAAGCAAAAGAAAAAATTCAAGCAAAAAAAAAAACACTTTAGCCAGATGGCTAGATGCATAACACCCTCCCCCTCATTGTGCCCAGCCATTCAGGTCCTGGTTCTGTGCCATGCCCCTGGCCCTCCTGCAATGCATTCATACCTGAGCACTGTAACGCTTCATGTGGGGTCCAAACTGTGGCAACTGCTTGATACATTGCAGCAAGTAGTTTGCTATAGCTTAAAATGTAAAAAAAAAAAATGTAACTAAATCCTGAGCACCATAGTGTTGCTACAGTTTATAGCATAGCCTGCCTGCAGGCAGGCCTACGATGATCATGTTTTAGTTAAAAAAAATTCCCTCTTATAAATTATAGCAAACTGTTTGCTGCAAATGAAGCAAACAGTTTACTACAGTTTATTTCCTGCCTATATGGAGCACTAAAACACTCAAGTTTTAGTTAAAAAAAGATTTTTTTTTTAAACTATAGCAAACTGCTTGCTACAAAGTAGAAGCAGTTGCTACAGTTTATACCACACACGGAGTGCTACAGCAATCAGGTTTGACCGCAAATGCAATGCTGACTTTCAAAAGCTAGTACTATACCTGGGAACATTCCCATTCAGACTTTTACAGTCAATAAAAAACAAATAAAATAATAAAAGATATTTACAGAAATATGGAGAATTATAATTATTTGTATAATTAACAATACAAATAACCATGAATACCTCTCAAGATGTGCAATGCAGAGTGCAAATATCAGTCATAGTTTTCTCTATCATCTAAGGTTTCATATGAAGTTATGTTATAGTCTGTAAGTTAGTTTTAAAAATATTAAGTAAATATAGACATTTGTCATATGTTTAAGCAAATAACTACCAATATCTATAGTATAGCATACTGTAATTGCACATTGACAGTGTACTTTTCCTTCTCCCACCAGGATATTTCACTCCATGCCCCTCAATAACATGCAGGTCTCTCACTTATGAAAATATTAATGCAAATATGAAAATATGAATAATACTGGGAAATGGGTGGTAAGTTCTCCACTGTAAAACACATGAGGTTAACAATCTTGATAAATTGTGCCTGTTATTAATTGGTGATTAATTTTGTTAAGAAAGACAAACCCCAAAAATATCTGGATGTCATAAAGCACTATGGGTGTTAACTGGAAGAATACAAAAAGGTGTTTTAGGCTTGAATGAGCTAGTAAACTGGTTTGCTAGTTTTTGATACCCACCTTCTTGAAGTGAACCTGTGACAATAAATTATACTTTGCTTTCCTCTGCCAGTAGCTTTTGCAGAGTTGTAGAATGCAGTTACAGTCATGTAACACCAGAGCTTTAAGGTCTAGATTCTCATAAACAGACACACATACAGTCAGATTTAGCACTAGGTGACTTAGGCAGTTGCCTAGGGCCTGTGTTGGCTGGGGCCCATTTTACTTATGAAAATAAATCTCTTCCATAAACAAAAACAGACCCAGAAACTCCCTATACAATGTCTGCAAGTAGAGTTAAGTCAGATTAGCAGCAAAGAGAAAGAAAGACCCAGAGTTAGGACAATGGCCAAATGGGAAATTTGAGTAGCAGTACAAAACTATACAAAGAATGATTTTCATGTATCTACATGGCAGAGAAACAAAACAGGAGCAGCAGCATTCCAGTAGCAGATTTTGAGTAGTAGCAGCACTCATCCATTGCCCAGCAGCAGATACTGAGTAGCTATATTCATTTCATTTATCTGTTCCCCAGCAGTGGAGGAGATTGTAGAGAAACAGCAGCGGATCTGTGTTCCCCACAATGAGCGCACAGGAAGGATGAGTGTGTGTGTGTGTGTGTGTGTGTGTGTGTGTGTGTGTGTGTGTGTGTGTGTGTGTGTGTGTGTGTGTGTGTGTGTGTGTGTGTGTGTGTCCCAGTTAGGGGTATTGTCTAGTCAAGTGACTTTGTTCAGAGTCAAACCCTGACGTTAAACACCCACACCAACTGCCAGATCTCTTTAAATTTTATTTTATTTTTTTGTAAATCTGAGGATTACAGTCTGTCAGTGTCAGTCACAGAGTTTCGTAGCTGTATTCATCATAGTGTCAGTGATGCAACAGGTAGCATACTTGTTTTTTGGTGAAGAAGACTGTGGGTTCTATTCCCACACCAAGCACATTAACTGCTGACACTACAGAGCAGCATTAGGGTATACTGCACTGCTGAATGTGTTAACCTTTAGATGAGATGCCTAGTAATTATGAGCCTGTTGTCAGTTTGCCAACCATATCCTATTGCATATTACCAGCACACCAGCTTTTTTTTATGTAATATAGGCAATTTATTTTTCAAGGACAGCAAGTACTGCATTTGTAGATGAAGCAGTGAAATGCAAAGTTGTTTGCCAGTTGCAACCTCTGCATTAATAATAGTTTTTTTTTTAGTGTGGAATTATTCATATGACATTCACATGTGCAGAGACTGTGCATATTGACTGATATTGGTGGATTATAATGACAGCAATTTGAGTGGCATCTTATGGTTGAAATGTTCTGAAATCTGTATTGTTGTCATTATCGGCTCATATATTTTGTTTCACTGCTTACTGAAAAAATATTCAAAACTACAAATTTAACACACTAACAAGTGTTACTACATTAAACAAGGAATATAATTTAATACAATTAGGAAGGTGAATCAAAGAACACATGCATTTAAGCATGGTCTAAAAAATGTGTGCAGGTTTGAAAACAGCTGAAAGGCACACTTAATATGTCACTGGCCAGATGCATTTTCAATAAATTTGGGTTTCAGTGGAGTTTCAATGAATCTAAGTTTGAAGGGCAGAGAAGTTTACTGTTCACTGTGAGGCTGTATTTTTTAGCAAATGGCTATCAGTGTTTGTATCACAACATTTTAAATAAAAGCTTTAAATTAAATCCAAATACCTGTTGTTTGTGCTACAAATTCTGAAATAAAAGTTTTAAATTAAATCCAAATACCATAATCATTGTAAAAGTAAAGAAGAAGAAGAAAATAGTGCCCACACTGACCAATTTCAAGTGTTTACGGTAAATGGAGAGTGACAGTCAAGTAGTGGGACATTGAATGGCTGCAGGGGGGAGGCTGATTCATTACCTTGTCTAGGCCCCTATTTGATCATGATCCAGCTCTCTACACATATGTGTAAGCACACACATGCACCTTTTGTTCTGAAATGCTTTCTTCTGTGCAACTGACTTTTGATTCCACTGCAGCTGTAGCTTCATTAAAGCCATATGATAAGCAGACTTATGGTTCTTCTGGTGTAATATGCTGTTGCTATTCCATATTTGAATCTGTGGTAGGTTTTCCTCCCTCACTTCTGAAAATCAAAATCATTCCTTGTTGAGTCATTTCTAAGGTACGTTTTTATCTGTTCCTCTGTTAGACATGTTTATAGGATTCTGGCCACAAAATAACATTAATAACTCTCAGTTTGTTGCATTATGTCTACAGTGCAGTTCACAAATCAGATAATGCTTCTGCCATTATTTCTTCTTTAAACCTTCCCTGGTTCAGTGCGTCTGTTAACAAATATATAACATATAGGTAGTATAGCCATATAGCCAGTAGAAGAAGCTAAGACTGTGTAAGTTTCTTTAGAATTCACAACCAACTCCTATTAAAAACTGCCCCTCAGTTTTCCTAGTGTATTTCATCTGCTCGAGGCATTTTTAAAGCCTTCATCTGAAATATATTCCATCACATTCACAGACAAAGTAGAATAACAAACCTTCACAGTTCGGCATTTTATATGGTAAAGAAATATCGACTTGTACAGTTTTTGATACAAAAATGTTTTTGAATTTCATTTTGTTAATAAATATGGCATGAATATTTATTTTTTGGATCATAGGAAGTTAAAAGGCTAATGGTCCTAGGGGCCTTACAAGGCTAGCTAAGTTCTACCCTTATTTCTACGATCAGCACCAATTGCCTCTGTCCAGGATGGACACAGGGGGAACTCCTGGGGTGAATTTATGTTTACCCATCCAATCGTCCATATTGCATTTGAAGAGGGTCAATGAGGTGCTCTGTTTGACATGGTGTAGGTCTGTTCCAAAGGTGTGGTAACCTCTGGGAGACAAATATGTCCGTCCATCAGATTCTGTTAATGTCACATACCAGGTTAAGTTGTTTAGAGCGAGTAACCTGTGTACCATTAGACTTGTAAATATGTAGCATTTCCAGTAAAGCAGGGTCAAAGATTGCCTTGTATGCAAGGCCTTGATTGCCTCTGAATAGTCTGTATGAAGCAGAGTACAGTGGATATTAAAAGTGTACACACCCCTGTTAAAATGCCAGTTTTTGGTGATACAGAAAAGTGAGACCATGATGAATCATTTCAAGACTTTTTCTACCTTTAATGTGACCTATGAACTGTGCAATTCAATTGAAGGGGAAATTTGTTGGGGGGAAAATATAAAAAATAAAAAAGTACAATGGGCTGGTTGCATGGGTGTGCATACCCTTGAACTGGTACTTTGTTGAGGCACCTTTTAATTTGATTGCAACATTTAGTCTTCTTGGGTACATACCTGCCATCAATTAAAGAGACTCTGATTAACCCCAAGTAAAGTTCAGCTGTCCTAGTAGGATTTTCCTGACATTTACTCAGTTGCCTGCTACAGCAAAAGCCATGGTTTCAGAGACCGTACAAAGCATCAAAGGGATCTCATTGGTGAAAGGTATCAGTTAGGAGAAGGGTACAAAAAATTGTCACAGCATTGGATATACCATGGAAAACAGTGAAGACAGTCATCAAAAAGCGGAGAAAATATGAGACAACAGTGATGCTGCAAAGAACTGGACATCCCTCCAAAATTGATGAAAAAACAAGATGAAAATTGGTCAGAGAGGCTACCAAGAAATCTACAGCAACACTGAAGGAGCTGCAGGAATTTCTGGCAAGTACTGGTTGTGTACTACATAAAGCCGCTGTGGTGCAGCGGTAGCGTTGTTGCCTCACAGCAACAGGTTCTCCCGTTTGATTCTCGGCTGGAGCGCCTTCTGTGTGGAGTCTGCATGTCCTCCCCACGGTCGAGTGGTGCTCGAAAGACATGCGTGAATGGGCGTGCCTTCATTGAAGTGGGAGTTGAGCTGGCACCTCAGCACTGTAAAAATTTACTGCCAATCATTAGCAGACCGGAGTTCCACTGTGGCAAACCCTAACCGGTAAAAGCCAAAAGAAGAACAACAACATTCTCAGACAACGCATTCCATTAACTACCCTGGTAATAAGTACATTCTTCCTTTGATTAGTATTAAAAGCTGTTCCTTTGTCTCCTAGCAATGATCTATCCTGTCATCAGTGTGCATTCTCTTTACCCTCTTCCTTAAAACACTCTACACCCAAATAATATTGCTCTTCTGTCTCTCCTTTCTTTCAGGATAAATGTATCCAGTTTCTCTGTCCTTCTACCATACTTCAACCCCTGTCATTTATCATCTCAATATCCCTTCCCTCAATGATCCTAATTTTCTCACTCTGTACAGCCTTTTAAACTGAACAACCTATTCCAGGAGTATCCTTACTAATGAACTAAACAATGGTGACAGTTTTTCAGCACCATTCCCCCCTTGAAGTAATTCACATGACAATACAGTCCACTATCTTATTCATTTTGTCTGCCATCCCCACTTGTTTGAAAATTTTCACTTACCCCCAAGTCCTTCTTCTCTAGAATGGTTGGTAAGTACCCCCCCCCCCACACCCATCTTGTTCTTACATTTGATTTCATTGTGAGTTTATAATTTTAAAATGTTAAGGCATTTGTATGGCTTAAGCTTATGACCCATTACAAGACAGCTGCTACGGGGTTAGATCTCTGCCTATAATACCTGTAAATTAGGTTATTAGGTTCAGGAAAACATGCAGACCACGGGATATTCTTCAAGTATTCTGTATTTACCAGGGATTTACTTTTTTTCTTTTCTTTTCTTTTTTTTTTTTTTTTTTTTGTTAATCAGCTCTCACACCAGTAACAAAAAAATAAATAAATAAAAAATAAATAAACTTTTTTCTCCAGTCTTTCTTTAATTGTGTTTATACTAAACCATCTAACCTCTTTGGTAAACTATTTTCACATTAAAGCATACTACAGATACTACTGTCTAGCTAATTCTTAGCACTGTAAAACAATGTGACTAATGATACAATGCTGTAGTCAGAGATACACAGGTGTAGATTACTGTGGAATTATGTTGCATATTTTTATGTCTTACAAGCCACACTTTATGATACATCATTCATTTTAGCTCTCAGAAACCCTCAGTTGTACAGAGAAAAGGCACTATGGTAAACAATAAAGTTAAAGCATGGATCTGAAGTAATTTACAATGCTGTGCAGTCCACAGACACTATAAACATTTACATATTCGATGCTGCTGCATAGTGAACTTCCAATCACAAGTCTAGGCATGTCATCATGTTGTTTACTTGTTACACTTTGCATCTCGTTGTTTGGTTAAAAAAAAAGTTGACGTATGCAAGTGTGGCTTCGTACTACCCACACAATACTGTTTAGAAAGCCAGTAATAAATGACCCATTATATACATGTACTAACTTAAAAAAGTTCTAAATCATACTTTACAGGCATGTAAAATTCCACAGCTTATGGGATCTTATTGCCAGCAGGTCAATGACTTATTGGAGCTATTGATCATTATGCATATTGTATGTTGTTTGTGTCATCCCGTATTTATATGGGCAAATGTCTATTTTATATTTCATATAATCTTAGACTCAAAATTCTATATATTTTTCTAACTGTATCACTGTATGTTTCTCTTGCTGTCTTTTCTTCTGGGCCTGGGCTGTAGCTGAAAAGTGTCTTTGAGCCAGTCTACCTACCCAGTTAACAGATAGAAATAAAATGTGTATAAAATGCATCCATGTAATGTTACTTTTTAAATATTAACAGGATGATTTTTGTAATCGGTAGTTATGTGATAATGTGCATCTGGCTAAATCATGGACATGTCAGCTGAGGTTACTACACACTAGACACTGTCTTATCACTGACATGCAGCAACCATGTAGATTCTGGGCTCCCTATTGAAATTTTGGCACTAAAAATGCCAAGTGCTGAGAAGCTGAAAAAAAAGACTGAAAACACAGGAGAAGAGTGAATCTCACAAATTGTAGTTCTCCTTAAAACTTCTTTTTGCAAGCCCTCCCTGCACCCCCACACCCTCCAAATGTATATATTCCAAGTCTGAAATCACCATACATCAGAGAAAAGGGAATAACCTGAGAAATGGCATCTTGTACTTAGTATGTATAAGTCCTATCTTTCGGCCATTCAGTCTCCATATTCTGATACTCGCAGTAGCAGGTCTTAACAACATTTCAAATGACTACCAAGGTGGCTGAGATGATTATAATAAGTGAAGAGATAAGTGCAAAAACTTCTGTATGGCGGGGTGGGGGGTACATCCACAAAAATCTGTTTATTATGCTTTTTAAAGCTGTTTCAAAATAATTTCTTACAGCATGACGTTTGATAAGGCTAGTTTAGAAGAATTGTTCCAAGAGCAATTTTTAATATATTTAAATTTTTTTTTCTATACTCAAGGTTAAGATAGAAAATTGACCTCCCAAGACTACCACAACACATTTTACATTTCTATATTTCTATTCATATTAGATCCAATGCTGATTTTAAAAAACACATCAGTCATAGCATTTTTTTTTTTCAAGATGTTATTCCTTTTATGTTTATAGACTTATGGCCATCCTTCAGCTTTGGCAGAAATCATCAGAAAATTAAACCTGGTAAAGTAATTCTGCAAAAAAACGAAACTGCGAGTGTAGTTCATTTTCTGAACCTACAAAAAAACCAAGAATAAAAAATCCTACTGATCTTCTCACCAAAGGTAATATGAAGAAAGCTGGAAACATATAATAAAGAGATAGCAGAATGACAATTCTGAAATATTAATACACATCGATATATATTACTATGCTCACACACTTCATAATTGTCTAAAATATTGATATACATTAAAATGTTGACATAAGTAGATCTATCATTGCTATAGCTATTTCTTTCTTGATAATTACATCTGTAGAGGCATATGCACACACACACACACACACACACACACACACACACACACACACACACACACACCTGTATATAACCTGTAACATCAAAAGTATGAAACTCAGTGACATGTTTTCCTTATAACTCATCCATTCTCACCACTATTATCCCTCTGTCCTGTCCCTAAGTGGTCCCCAGAACCACGGATGAAGTGCTATCACTCAGCAGTAATTCTTTAAGAAATGATTTCCTGTTTTGTTCTATACATATTATAATTGCTTTGGTACCTCTTTTTAGTATGCATTTGTATTAGTTTTACTTAACAGAAGTGGTTGAAAAATACCTATGGTTAGTGCCAGTCCATAGTCTCATAGGTTTTTACTAGGCTAATGACCACTAGGATTTTTATATGCCTAGCCATGCAACACAACTCAGTTTTGCCCCCAATTGCCTTAGGATCTATTTGGTAGGGTATGTTAGTAAGGAGGTAGCTAAGGGTTATGTGTAGGGGGTATGTTAGTTGGGGTTTATTTTTCTTACTGTAAACCTTTATCCATAGAGACATGGGGGCCAGAATGGGCTGAACTTGCAGTTTACCATCCAGTGATCAAGGTTTCATTTGAATAGGCTCAGGAATTAACTCTGCTTCACATAGATAGGGAGCCTATTCCATACTGCTGGGACCCTTTGAGACACATATCAGTCTTTCTGGCATGTTATATTTATGAAAAAACACAGCCCAGCAGTTCAGGACCCGTAATTAGCAGTTACTTAATCCAACTTATTCCAAACAAGGAAAAATTACTGGCAACGGCCGAAAGGTCTTTGAAACAAACAGTCTTTATTGAAACAAAATGCTCCAAGCGCTTTCACCCGTGTATTATCGGGCTTTTTTCAAGGAAAATCACTCGGCAACATTGTGCGCTCCTCACACAGTGTGTCCCGGATCGTATTTTAATTAAGTTTTTTTTCTCTAAACAGATCGTTCACAAGACACCTCGATAATCAAAGTAATACACACAGGCCTCGTCAATCCTTGAGCTCTCCAACCTCTTTGAGCCCCTCAACTCTACAGAGGATTGACGAGGCCTGTGTGTATTACTTTGATTATTGAGGTGTCTTGTGAACAATCTGTTTCGAGAAAAAAAACTTAATTAAAATACGATCCGGGACACACTGTGTGAGGAGCGCACAATGTTGCTGAGTGATTTCCCTTGAAAAAGCCCGATAATACACGGGTGAAAGCGCTTGGAGCATTTTGTTTCAATAAAGACTGTTTGTTTCAAAGACCTTCGCCGCTACAGTAATTTTTCCTTGTTTGGAATAAGTTGGATTAAGTAGCTGCTAATTACGGGTCCTGAACTGCTGGGCTGTGTTTTTTCATTCTTGGTTTTTTTGTTTGGTTTTTCATTTCATGTTATATTTATATCACAAGTAAAGTTCAAGTCTTTGGATCTAGTGTTTCTGGTGCTGTTTGTTTTGTGAATGTTCAACAGAGCCATCAGAGAGGAACCTGAGGATGCCATAAATGCAAGGCATAGATTGCCTCTCAATAACCTCCATCAGTGCATGCCTCTGGGGTGCTTTGTATACCCCTAGTGCAGTTGTTGAAATGATTTCTGCTGCCTGGAGCTGTAGGCATTCTTGTACAGATGTCTTTCATAACTAAGTCATACACCAGTCTAGGTCTCTTCCACTGGGTGTTTGATAGTCATGAATTCTGTCACAAACATAAGAGAGGGCTTTGTCAAACTAAAAAAAAAATCCAACATATTCATGAACTGCCATTTGGGTCTGGACCACTCTGAAATGAATTATTGCATACAACTTGTAATGGGTTCATAGGGTTATAGGACATTGTATTTACTCCCTGCATTCTTTTTGTAAGGAAACTTTGTGGATGTTCCAGTTGCTGCATGTGTCTGGTCAGGTACATACCAAACTGGGCATTATATTCTAGATGGGTCTAATGAGGGCCAAGTACAGTGGCACAATGACCTCTCCAGACCTAAATGCCATACCCTTACTTATAAGTTGAGCAACATAGAAAGATTTTCTCAGTATCTTGACCACATGTTGGCCGAAGGCTAGGTTACTATCTACATGAGTTCCCAGATTCCTGACTAGTGAATCAACTTTTAGGGATGTTTTATTGATGACATAGTTACCCACAGTGAGAGCCTTCTCAAATGATACTATAATGCATTTGTTTACACTGAGTTTTAAGCCATGACTTTGGCACCAGTCATTTGTCTGTGTTAGAACCTTTTGTAAGATGTTAGTATCTTGGGGGGATTCTATGACTCCTCCCAGTTTGCAATCATCTTTGAACTTGGTCAGCCAGAGGTCTTTGACATTGGCCTTGAGTTCTGACAAGTAGAAGCCACAGAGGAGTGGACATAGTACAGAGCCCTGGGGGACTCCACTGGTGACTGGCTAATTTGTGGAGGTGGCCTCATCAATCCTAGCCTCCTGGATCTAGTCTGTGAGACAGCTAGATATGCAATGTGTTATAAAGGGGGTTATTTTACTTATTTATTTATTTTACATTTGTTTACTGGGAAAGTCTGACTGGGATAATATCCTTTTTGCAGTGGAGGCCCATGTAGAAAAAAAACTCCATGCTGACATAATATGGTTTCAGTTATATAAAGCTATTACAAAACCTAATACAGAAGAATGACATAATAACCAAGTAAAAATTCAGCTTCACTTTATACAGTGTGAACCTATACATACATCCTGCAAATATTTGGACAGCTATATAGCAAGCTGAAAAAGAACATTGTCAATATATAAAGTATTCACAATTTGCAGTTCATAGAGATGGCTTTAAACACATTTAGTACACTTTTTAGAACACAGATGACTAGATAGTTTGGCCTAGATAAAAATGCATCTGGTCTGTCTAAGAAATACATTTTACTAATTCCTTCTTTCTGAACATAGCCAAAGAATGCTAGTGGTGGAAGGAGGAAGGGACCAGTTCAGCCTGGAGTATGCCTAGTTTCATAAGTTTATTGATAATGCCCAAGTGGAATATTGTATAACAAATTCTTTAGTCAGATCTAGGTAGGCAGTATGCACTGTTTTCCCCTCATCCACTGCCTTAGAGACTTTTTTAAAGAAGTCCACCAAGTTCAAAAAGCATGACCTTCCCTTGACAAAGCCAAACTGGAATGGATCCATTGTCTTGAGGTAACCTATGTCCTTGTTGATAATTTCCATAATAATTATTTCCATGGCTTTGCAGATAAGACTAGTCAGACTGATGGGTCTGTAGTTTCCAGGATCTGTTGAAGGTCCTCCATTATGAAGACAGATGACTGTCACAGTTCTCCATTCTCATGGCACAAATAAGTCATAAGTCATATTTTCGATTGTTCAGAATGCATCCTGGGATGTTATTATGGCCCACTATGGCTGTGTTCTTAGCCTTAGGGAATACATCCAGTGCATGCTCTCTAGTTACAGTTGGAGAAGTTATGATTGAGGATATTTCTTGGGGGATGTTTGAGGGTGAGAAGAGGTAAAGTTAAAGCTGAATTTCTCCACTAAGAGGTTTGTTATATTACCAGAGTCAGTGAATGTGGCAACATTAATCACCAGTTCAGCACATTACTGTGTGCTGCCCTTGAGGTTTCTGACACAGCTGAAGAAGGCCTTACGGTTATCTTTCACCTGGGATGGTATCTTAACCTCAAAGTTGGCTTTATTGACCTAATTATCCTTCTTATTTGCCTATTTAATATGCTGCTCTATGTTAGGCTCATACCAGCCTGAGCAACATAGTCTGCGAGCTCCATAATGTCTCTCTTCATATAGTCAGGAAGGTATGCCTCATATCATTTACACTGACATGGACTATGACGGAATCTTACTGTTACCTGTGGTATAATGACTTGAGTGCCTGCATGATTTAGTGGATCCTGGCTCCAGATAATCAGCTTACCATTATCTTCTCCTTGTTCAGCCTGGTTAGTGGTGTATCAGTGTGTGTTAAAATGGAGTCCCTTATGACAGGAGTCCAGCGAAGTGTGTTAGCTTTCCATAAGGGCTTAGTGATTGGGGATCCATTGAGTGTGACTGTATGTGTGGTGTTAGGTGTTGTTTTTTCTGAATGTCTTTGGGCTTGCTGAGGCATAGTTTTACCAACGGACAGTCTAGGCAATCTTTGTTGTATAGGAAGATTGCTTTTAAAAGCCTCAGCATATCTTAGTCTATGTGTGTTATGTGTTATGTGAGGTCAGTGTTGGGGTCGTGATTTTGAAAACCTGATGTGCACTTGTATGCAAGAGATTAGCTTCAAGTCTCATTGTGTAGATACACCTCTCCTATACCACGCCTGCTTCTTTAAGGACTAAGTGGCTGACAGTAAACATGAGATCATTCCTGGATTGTCTCAAGATGCCCATATCCACCAAGCTACCCCAACTGTAAATGAAACTACAAGACAAAGGTCCTTGCAGGATTTAAAATATGAACAGATAACTTTCACAAGTAATTCTACTTGTGAAAATAGAAATGCAGTACAAAGTAGAAACACAATTTTCCTACAGCTGCAAATAAAGCTAAGAACTAAGGTCCCAGAACAAAGTAAAAAATGCAAACAGATAACTTTTTGGCTAAAACATGGGGAAACAAGCAGAAAAGTATAAAGACATATAACCACACAGGTTACTTTAAGTGAAACTTACATATTTAAGCTGAATTGAAATAATTATCTTACTTTTTTTATGAAAAGCTTGTAATTCACAGTTCAGGGCTTTCCACACCTCTTCAAGCCTTGCATAAAAGACCCTGGGTGGAGATAGCGCTGTAATGGATATAGCAGGCTAACTAGAGAGGGATCCAGTTAGATAAAGCAAATATTCAAGCTGTTTCAAAAACTTTAGCTCGATATCTCAGTAGGAGGTGGGGCAGACACAAAGAACAGGGAAACAATAGGCACTACAATGCAACAGGTAAATGATAAGCAGAATATAAAATTCTAGGAGCAAAATGGAATATCAACACTGTGAAACCACTGAAGCACAAATCCAGGAGCAGAAAAAAGCAATACTTTCATTGTTGAAATTCTGCTACAGTTTAAGGCACCAGACTATGCAGAAATTTAACAGCAACATTGTTTATGGGAAAAAAAATCCAGTAATAAATGACCAAATAAGGCTCAAATCTGGCAGTGGCACACATTTCTGCCACAACTGTGAAGTAACTATAAAACCAGCAGTGTTTAAAGGAAAACTCTACTTTAGAACTCAAAAAACATTTTTTTCATTGTATCTTTGTTTCATGAGCTATTTATTGCCTCAAAATCACTCCAAGTGCTTCTTTTATCATTTTAATGTGTTTCCCTCAAAATGGCGGATGATGCAGCCTGTCTTGGTAATGTCATTTTGTTTTCCTGCTTTTATTCCTTCTTCCCAGAATACATTTCAAGTCCTCATTATATTACTCGTGTTAGACATAAGGATGTGGTGGTGTTTTCGCATGCCATTGAGATAGAATGGCAGGACAGTGAAGCACTGTCATCTAAACACACCTTCTGAAACAGAGCTACGTCTATGTTTCGCTGACTGAACTTCATTTATGTGTCTGTCAGACCTTGTTCTGTGCTATAAATTGCTGTTAGCTACTTCCAGCAAAATAAAGTAGATAAATAGCAGGCTTTTGTAATGGGATTTTTTTTTTGTAGTTCTAAAACAATTGACAGATCTTCCTCCACACTCTCATGCTGAGATTTGAAAACACTCACTGCATTAATGATCCCTATTGTACATTTACAAGCAACAAGTAGTAGGACTCCAAACTAAGTCTTGTCTGCTACAGTACTACTTCCCAATGCCTTCAGTGGGAAGTTTTTTTCTCTCTCACGAATGATGCAGAATTAAAACATGCTTTACTAGTTCCTTAATTATTTCTGTCATGTCCACCCTCCTTTTTTTTCTATTTCATATTTATTTATACTTTGGTAACCATGAAAGTGAACTGGTCCCAGGACCCTTTTCAGCCATGATTTGGGCTACACTGGCAAAGATAATAACAAGTATTGAATGCACTTAGAAATACAAATTAAAAAAAACTACTGACATAAAGACATTGACCAAGACTGCATGTGCAACACAGTTAATGGGTGACAGTGACCATTAAGCAACATTTACTAGAATGTATACAATAATAATGCTTAACTTTACTATGTCGTTTATTATAAATAATGAATTGCACACACACATATATATTATGTGTGCATCCACATGGGTATATGTGTATGTGTATAAAGTACATGTGTACAAAACATGAGTACAAGTGTGTGAGTAAAACAGAGAAATAGATTATATGCCTGTGTGCATACTTAATGTCCTTTCAACAGAAACAAATCAAAATGGAAATTTTGTGTAACTGTATATGTGTGTGTCTACACAGATATATGTGTGTATATATATATATATATATATATATATATATATATATATATATATATATATATATATATAGACCCAAAAAGTGCTGCAATGGTGAAAAAAGAAATACAAGTAAACCAAAAATGCAATACCAGGGTTTCAGGATTCCACACAGTTTTATTACAAAAGTTAAGCGCTTTCATCAATCCAAGTTGACTTCATCAGAACCTGTGTGTGGAGTCCGGAAACCCTGGTAGTGCGTTTTTAGGTTCATAGGTTCATAGGTTAGTACTAGGCTAGCTGCCCTTGCGAGCCATTGTAAGCCTAGCCAATTATCCCTTGTGAGAATTGAACCCTGGACCTTGTGTTTCTAAGGCAAACACCTTAACCATTAGGCCACCTTCCCAACCCTTACTTATATATATTTATAGGTTTATCTTCAAATTGTTGACTGTCACATTGTTGAAACCACTGCAGTGAACTCTGAACTGCAACTTCTCAAAATCTTGAACTTTGATATTCCAAACTGCAAAATCAAAGCATAAAAGACCTTTTTATGAGCATATCAGTGTACCTAGTTGATGGGGTTGCCACCTCCTAGCTCTCTTTCTGCAGTTCTGTCCTGTGTGTGTATTGGGGGAGGCTTGAAAATGGTAAATGTGTTAGTACTTTACAAGAAAAAATATTTTCTGACTTTTCTCTAAATGTCACAGTAATCTTTGATAATACATTTGTTATCTTAACATATAAACTATTATAAATAACCAACATTTAAAGCTTAGCATTTCAATACTGTATTGTTCTGTAAATTTATCAGAAGAGTTGAAAATTGCATTTAAACCCCTGACTGATCTAATTTCTTTGTTTTGTTATGAAAGGAGAGTGTTAAGCTCTCCTCCTCTCTGCAATAAAATCAGTGGAAACAGTTCCGCAGCTTTCTGTCTTTTTTATATCACCTGCTGAGTTCCTGACATTACTAGCATTAATTGACCATCTAAGATTGACAGCAGTACATAACAGGGTAAACTACAGATTTAACTGTGTCTATGATATGTCATGCAGATGTAACATAACATGACGACATATCATAGACACAGTTAAGTCTGTAGTTTACCCTGTCAGGTACTGCTTGCCTCAGTGCTGCAGCAGTTAGCATTGTCACCTCACAACAAGAGGTTATCTAGTTCTATTCACGGCTGGGGTGCCTTCTGTGCAGAGGCTGCATGTCCTCCCTGCAGTCATGTAGGTTTCCTCTGGGTGCTCCAGTTTCCTCCCACGTTCCAAAGACATGCAGTAGGTGGATCAGGCACTCTAAATTGACCGTAGGTGAGAGTGTGTGTGTGAGTGAGTTATATGAATGAACTGGGTCTATGTTAAAAGATGAAAGAGGTGTTTCAGCAAACACATCTTGGTCAACACATAATGAGCAAATGCATTAAAGCGCAAATGCTCAAAACAGTAGTTTCTTTCCCTGGAAATAAACCGCTAGCACAAACACACACACACTTTAAAACATAACAACGTGGGGGGGGGGGGTTGTCCTCCACACCCCCCCCTAACTAAACATACCAACTCCGAGATCGCACTACAGTGAGGAAAGGGGCGAACACACAGGGATGACCAAACAATTTCTTTCCCAGGGAAATAAATCGCTGTTTTGAGCATTCACGCTTTAGTGCATTCATTCATTACGTGTCGACCAAGAGGTGTTCGCTGAAACACCTCTTCGGTCTTTTAATATAGACCAGAATGAACTACCATGGCAGGGATAGCCACCTGGTGGTGTAAACCTTAGCTCGAGATGATTGTCACTGCTGAAGTGACACCATGACCCCATGTGCAAAATGGGGAAAAGGGGTTGAGGATGGCTGGATGGATGGATATGATATGTTATGCAGGTGGAGATGAATTCCTCTGCAAAGTATGTGAGAAGTTGAGCTTAAAGAAAAAGTAGGTGAGCTTTCCCTTCCTTTCACTCCAATGTAAGGGAATAAAAGTTTTAAAAAGTACAAGCAGGTTTCTCGTATCTACACAATGCTGGAACCACATTGTAGGAAGAAGAGAAACCTAAAGATTGAGTTAAACTGTAGGAAAGGGCAGAGTTTTCATTTAAAATAGAAAGAAATAGCTTTTACAAGTAATTCTACTTGTTGAAATAGAAGTGCAGTATAATGTAGAAATACAATCTTTTTTCCCACAACTGCAAATTAAGCTATGAGACTAAGGTCCCAAAATAAAGTAAAAAATGCAAACAGATAACTTTTTTAGCTAAAACATGGGGGAAAAGGGAGAAAAGTACAAAAAAGTATCACCACACGTTTCATTAAATTCTCAGAAATATTGATGACCACATTAACATATTTTCCCTGTAATTGTGTATTAAAGTATTGGAGAGGTGTTGAAAGCCCTGAACTATGAATATCAAGCTTTTCATCAAAAAGGAAAGAGAATTATTTCAATTCAGCTTAAATATTTAAGTTGCACTTATATTTAAGCTGAATTGAAATAATTATCTTTCCTTTTTGATGAAAAGCTTGATATTCATAGTTCAGGGCTTTCAACACCTCTCCAATACTTTAATAAACAATTACAGGGAAAATATGTTAATGTGGTCATCAATATTTCTGAGAATTTAATGAAAATCAATATTTTTTCCCAAATGAAATGAAATAATGGTGATTATACGAAATTTCCTCAGGTTGTAAAAATGCTGCATGGATGCCAGTATTTAGGCATAAGAATAGGTAATGTAATGATCTGTTAGCTACAAACTTTAGTCCTGATGAGTATATATGATATGCATTCTTGAATAATAAGTTAATTAACTGATTGGTAATTATTTGCAGCTGCTGAGTACAGTCCCTGCCAATGACAGAGGCTGTAACTATCATTCTATTAAACTAATCAATTATTCTTTTTTAATATAATTGGTTACATGCTGGAAGAAAGTCCATCATTTAATTATAAATCTTTAATTTTTGCAAGTTTCTGACAAAAGTCCTTCTGATTTAAAAATGAATGAATGAAACAGTAAAGGTGCCACAGTATGTGTAAATGCATTTAAGAACTATTAGGAGCATTAGGCATTCTTGGAGATCATAATTGTAGGGCACTATTTGACAGGGTTCTAGTTACTGGCTCTTTAGTTTGAGTCAGACGTCAACACTCATGCAAAGAATGGTGGAGGTACCTGGAGGAGCATCACCTGGATGACAGGCTTGTACAAGCCTTGGTACCAGACAGCACCTTGGGTCAAAGGTCAGTAGTTTACTTTGTAGTCATGTCATGTCATTAGTCCTGAGGCCATATGTTATAGGCACTGGGTCCACACATATGCCGAGCTGTTATCTGATTGCCACTTGGTACTGACTTAGGTTAGAATGTTGGAACGGTGTTTGAACAAATCTGGGAAAGAAATCCAAGTTTATAATATGGGTGTCCTGGGAATGTCAAGTGTATGCTTCTTTCTGGAATGTGTTCAGTTCTTACCTCCAGCAGTGCTTCTTCTATATATATATGAGGGGATGATAGAAATATGAAGTCTGAATGGACCCAGTTCAAGATCTCAGTAGCTGAAGTGGCAGAAAGTAGCTGTGAACTAAATTATAAAGTGCTCACCATGGAGTACCCTAGGGCCCACTAGACAATACCACTAGTGATAGAAGTTGGCAAATTAACTAAAGGGGCCTTCTTTACAATGCTATCACACCAGAAAAGCAGCAGCAAACACCTGAGTGTTAGATAGGTTTGGTGAGGGAGTAGAGAATGACTTACTTATGGCCTCAAAGAGATTCAGGGAAGACTTTTAAAGACTCAAGTGGGGGGGATTGCTGAGGCAGTTTACATCAAGAAATGCTGATCTTTACTGAGGAAATTGTCAGAAGATGAATGGAACAAGGCTGGCTCTATGGTATATAGGGACAGAACCCTGACTGTGAACCAGAAACTCAGAGTCAATTAGCAGTGATGGCAGTGAAGGAGTCAGGTAGGGAGAGGTAGAATTGAAGGTTCGGGAGTGCTGAGTGAACTGGATCACACAGACAAAGTGCAGTTTTCCAGAAGGAGACTGAGACAGCACCATTCATGCTCTGAGGACAAATGTAGGGCTACTTAGAGGAAATGTCCATTCTAGAAGTGACAGAATAGTATCAGTAGTCAACCCAGTCCATGTCCCACCTCTTTGCTTAGCCAAGTGTGTGCAGGAGATAGGGTGCAAATCAAATTTGAAGCTGAAACACCCCAATAGCTGCCTAAATGATGGTTTCTTTTTGCCAGACCTCACCCCATTGATGTGGAATAAATACACTAATTGTTCAGGAGGGGGCTAATGACTGACAGACAATGGAGGCAAAAACAAGCCAAAACAATAGAAGATGAAAGGAACACCCTCAGTTACTCATGAAAGTGATGGGTGTGTCCTGGTTTGAGAAGAAGAAACTGTTCAGATTGGGTCTATTTGTACAGATGAAGACACAATGGCATTTATACACTTCGGCTATAGCAAGGATGTAGAAATAGTTGAGATCCATCCTGAAATCCTAATGGCCATGGATATTGTTGGGTTGTTTTTATTACTGTGCCTTTTCAGTACTAAATGGAAGGCAGGACAGTACCTCTGTAATGGCTAATAGGGGTGGTGAGCTTTATAACAGGGTACTGGAGGACATGTTACTTTATAAAGTGATCAGACTTTTCTTACCTTCCCTAGGAAAGCTCACACCAGTGTACTGTAAATAAGACTGCTGAATAAATCAGCTACCAAACCAAGAGGTGCAATACAGATTTTGTTCTGACTTGAGAACAATAGTCCAACCTTGCGCTTGTATACAGATATTGCAGGAGTCACATGAGCTTGTCAATGGCCTATATGTGTTCCTTGGACCTGGAGAATGCATATGGATGCATATCCTGGACTGTTCAGAGGAGGTGGTACAACAAAAGGAGGATCAGGAATTGCTGCTGCTACAAGCCAGTCACTATTTGCACAGTGAGAGTTACACCAGCCTTCTCAGAAGTATGACAGCTGCATTTAGTGTAAAGTTCTGCCAAGGGTTTGTCTTGTGTTACTTCCTGTTTGTCATGCTTGTGGACAAAATGTCAAGGTACAGCTAAGGTTTGGACAGTATCCAGTTTAGGGATTTGAGTTTTACATCTGTGCTGTTTGCAGATTATTCTGTCTTCTTAGCCTCAAATGCATGTGATCTCTGCCTTTGAATGGAATGGTACATTGCTGAATGTAAAGTATTTGGGATGAAAATCACCACTTCCGAATCAGTTGTCATGATGTTCTTCCAGAAAAGGCTACCCTGGTCTCTGCAGGTGAGGAGAAAGCAGTTACCTTAATTAAAATAGTTTAAATATCTTGGGCCTTTCTCATGGGTAAGGAGAGAGGGGATTAGGAGATTGACCAGAAGATGGGTGTAATGGAGATAGTACTAGTTGTACTAGAGTGTGGAGGTGAAGCAAGAGCTGAACCATAGGATGAAGGTCACACTTTACTGGTCATTCTGTATCCCTGTCCTCATCTATGGTCATGAGCTACGGTTACTGACTGAAAGGATGAGATCATGAATACAAGCAGTGGAAATGAAATTCCTTGGTGGCATTGTTGGGCTCACTCTCCATGACAGGGAAGAAGTGATGCAAACTGTATGGGCTTCTGAACAGAAATGTTCCTGCTCTAGGTTAAGAGGGGTCAGCTGAGGTATTTTGTGCATTAAGTGAGAATGCACCTGGGAACCTTCCATGGATGGTATATCAGGCAAAGCCCACAGGAAGGTGACCCTGGGACAGAATCAGGATGTGTGCTGGACTCACAGAAAAACACATAATACAGAATGTAGTATAATAAGGACAAAATACAGTATAAGTAACAAAGGAAATAAGAATGTAAATACAAGGTGTATTTATACATAGGTAAATGGAAATCTAGGCATAAAAAAGCAAAATAACATTACCTATTTAAAGAATAGTACATTTTCAGAGATATAAGACAATGCAAGTATAAATATGTGAAGTAATATAAAATTAAACATTTCCATCTTTACAGTTCACATAGCTGCAATTATTCTTTTGTAAGGGAAAATAAAGTTAGTTGTATTGCAAGTGATGAGCTTGGTAGAGGCCAGTCAGAGTCAAGAAAACCTTAAATCTGGATTTGAAAACACTGAGTTCATTAAATGACCAAATATTTTAGGGAGATGGTTCCAAGTGGCTGGCCTGAGTTTACAAAAGACTTCCCCCCTACAGGTTTGATGAATTATGGTCTGGATATCATCTGTCATCAGGACTGGCTTTTAGGCTGTAGTTTGGCTCTCTGACTGAAAGGATGTTTTCCTGGTGATGACAGGGACCTAAATGAAGTAGTTTGAAATCTAATATATTAAGCAATAGGAATGCTTTGATCTAAACAGACAGTAAAAGATAATAATGGTGAGTTCAGTGATAAGTGCAAATTTCCAGATTTTATTTTCTGCTATCTGGATTTTTTGCTTGTTAGTGCCTAATTGCAGGCTCAGATGGGAAGATTTTATTTAAGTTTTGGTGTAAGTACATGTCTGGTTATACCTGTATGTGTGCCAGGGGGTAGTGGATTGGAAATGCCATAGCAAAGTTTTAACCGAGTCAGAATTTTGTTAATAGCTTTATCTACATGGGGAGGGATGAAAGAAAGAGATCAAGAAGGACTCCCAGATATTTTGTTTAGTAATGATTGGGACGGTGTGGTTTCAGGTGTCCGCTGAATTGACAGGAGAGGATTGCTCTCAGTTTTTGAGATGTACTGTACTGCATAAAGCTGGACTTGCTGGCATTAATAATTAGGTTTTTGTCTCTTACCCAGGAGCAGAGAGATGAGAACTTGATTGAAAGTTATAATGGAGGACAGAGTGTATTTTACTGGATATCATCAGCATAAAGAACTATGTTTAGTGGTAGAAGTTCATAGGTGGGATCATTTATTAAAATGGAGAGTAAGAGAGGCCCTAGGACTGTGTCTTGTGTAACTCTGATGTTTAAAATTCCAAAACTAGACTTCTTAGTAGCACATACACTGAAAAAGATATTAATTTTTGTTTGAAGCATTAATTTACAACTATATTTTGTCTAAAACATTGCATATTCACCACTAAGGTGACATCCAGGTGTAACTTGTCAAAAGCAGCTATTTGTGGGCCCAAAGAGTTAAACAACCAAAAGTACATATAATACTATCCTGATAATAACAATGCCAATCACAAAACATTAAGTAATGTAATTTTTTAGTCAATTTAGTCAATTTAGTGCATCCACCTCTCAAGTTATTATCCTCCTGATTTCCACTAGTTCTTTCTATGTGTATACTCACTTCCTTGAGGGCAGTGTTTTAAGCTCTGTTAATTTAGGAAAGACTGCAGGAAGGTGGGCCCTCATTCTCACTTAGAGGCAATTGAGTAACACAGTTTTAATTCTTCTGTCTAATGTTGTGATGCATTGGTACAGTTATGCAATTACACTGCACTCATACATATCCTCTTACATAAACATCTTAAGGATGTTTTTATGTGCCCTTTTGAATACTAATGCCCTAGCAACTGCACTTCCTGCAACTAAAACCCAGGATGTACTGTTGCAGCACACTGTCCTGCACCAGCCACCTAAGATGTGATGACAAGCCAGTGGCCATTCATTCCCTCCATCCTTGTCCAGTCCTTTGGCACCAAGGCTGTTTAATGAACACAGGTCAGTGGCATCACAGCTGGAAGCTTTTCTATCTCACTGCATCAGACTGATGTTGAACAATATAGTTGGTGAAGCAGTAACAAGAAAAGAGGTCAAGAAATTGTAATGTATCCTAAATGTCTGTTGTGTTATTCAGGGTAAGATCATGTAGGTTAATAACTATTACTGTTCATTGTCTGTGTGTGTGAGTGTTGATAGAAAAGAAATGCTCACAGACACATGAGCACGAGTGGGCACCCCCCCACACACACACACGCAAGCATATAAAACATTAATCCTTGGAATATTCAGAATCATTATAGGCCTTTTAATTGCTATATAGTTTAAACATTTAACTACAGCAAATGATTTCAGTGTATTTTTTCTTATTGCTGTAAGGACTGTGTAAAATGTTTTATTTGATGAGAGCAAAAATTATATAATGATGCACATGGGAGGCTTCATAAAGTGTAATATTATCTAAAGATGATTGCTTCTACTTATTTTCATGTATTGGCCTGACTTGAAAAATTCAATCATATTTGTGTAGGAACAATACATTCCCCAGGATTTACTAATCTTCTGTGTAAGACTAGATTAGTCTTACACGGAAACGCCAGTCTAAAAGTATGATGGCTGCGCGCCATGCATATTAATGAGGGAGTGCTGCCTCAACTCTAAAGCTTACACGGAACATGGACGAGTGTACGAGGCATGTCGGACTGCCGAACAGTCCAAAAATCCATGCCCCTGCACTGACAAAACCCAAGAAATGTCGAGTTACATGAGCGAGTCCACTCACATGTGTATATTGTAACACTACACTCCCCCATATGATAAACCTCGTACAAATGTAAAAATTAAAAGAAATTTATTTTTTTTGTTTTATTTCAGATATAGCTGCCCATATTTGCACGTGTTTGCGTGGGATTGCCCATTGCTTAGCTACAGTTAGCAGCTTAGACATCGAAGAGGATAATAAGAAACAAATATGCAAATTAAGCAAAATAGTGATAGTGTAGTGGTTAGAGCCTTCGCACAAAGAGGAGGCATTCCCGGTTCGAGTCCCACTGCTGCACGTTCCATTTTCTGTTGGAAATCTGTATATAAAAATATTTCCTGACATTTATCATGTATACGTTTTGTAAAAAGCATTCAAATGTTATATGTAGTAGTGAACAAATTATATATATAGGAAGGTGAAATGGTTATGCATTCTGAGGCATGAGTAACTTATTTTAAGCAATATAAAGCACTGCTAATTACATTTTAGCAGTATTTAGCATATTTAAAACCAATTGCTTATAGATGAGCACCGCGTTAACAAGCACAATGTATTTGCGCGTAGCTGCGCACCGCACTAACCAGCGCAAATACAACGTATTTGCCCGTAGCTGAGCACCGCGCTAACCAGCGCAACGTTGGGCAATGTCGAGCAATGTTGGGCAACATTGGGCAAAGTCAGGCAAAGTTGAGTAAAGTTGGCTAAACATGGTCACACCTCCTTTACTGTACCTTAACCATTCAGGTCTGGCCAGTACGAAAATAAAAAGCAGCGACAGGGCTCAAACTCAGGATACTGTGCACTATAGTCACAGTACATAACCACTAAGCCATGACAGCATTTCATAACCATGCAGTTTCAACAGCCACATATCTATCAAAGGAATATTAAACATTGCCAACATCAGCTAAGCAGGCGTGCCTACAGCTGAGTTTTTTTCAAAACTGACCAATCACAAATAAGTGCGGGAAATTAGGCATATTTAAGCTCCACAGGCAGGAATACTTACCATAACTGGTTGTAGCTCCCTTCTGCAGTCAGCATGGCCGGTGTTGGAGAAGGCACTCAATTTCGAGCGCAATGCCGGGGCATTGAGGAGACCAAAGTAATGGTTTGGCTCCTTGTCCACAATCATGAGGAAAGACTCCTGCGGGGCCAGTACCAGGGCACCCGATACGAAACGGAGGCTTGGAACAGTCTTGCTCGTGATCTCACCAGTGCCACTGGCATTCCTCAGACTGGTGAGCAGGTCAGGCACCATTATTCTGACCTGAAGCGACGTAAGGAGGATCAACTGGACCAGTGGATCCAGGAGTCCAGTGCTATGCCTAATGCCCCAGTACTGAGTAAGTAGCCATTGTATTAAGTAGTTAAGAATTGCTATGCTTGTCTATACTATGGATAGGTATGTCTCAATATCACTGCATTTACTTCACAGCTGCAGGTGTCTGGGCTATGAATCAGCAAGCCCGTGAAGATAGATTGCAAAGGCTACATCATCAGGCAGGTTAGTAATTATTCTGCATGTACGGTTATATAAAATAAATGAGAGAGCCCTCAAAAAGTGTTTTAACCCAATAAATAAAGGTGTAATAATCCTTTAATAAATGTATAATTCCTGGAGTGCGTCTGTGTCATTTTCTTTGATATGTTGTTGTACTGTTGCATTTTACAAATAGTACTGTTGCATTTTACAAATAGTACTGTTGTATTAAGCAGTAGTACTGTGGTGGTGGTGGTGCTGCGGTAGCGTTGTCACCTCACAGTTAGACGTTGCCCGTTCAATTCTCAGTTAGAGCATCTTCTGTGTGGCGACATGCGTGAACTGGCATTCCTTCGTTGAAGGTTGTGCATTAGGCCCAGCAAGCTAGCACGTAAAACTCTACTGCCAATCATTAGCGGACCGGAGTTCCGCTGTGGCGACCCCTAACCGGGAAAAGCCGAAAGACACAAACAAACAAACAAACTGTTGTATTAAGCAGTGTTACCCCACACTTGGGTACACCCATATAACGTGGATGAAGGGAGTGCCAGTAGCTTTTATGCATATTTACAGCCCTCAACTGTTGGTTCATGCCCAGCATGTACAGGTTAATCTGGCACATGCGTAGCTTGGTATTGTGTTCCCCAGAAATGTCAATGTGCTGCCAGAAATGTAGGGAGTTGTTAACATATAACTGATACTTTCACCTGAACATATCTAGATAATTATTTGAAAGTAGAGCTGTCAGTGTACCATCTTAGCAGTAGTATGTGTGAGCAACTCTCAAAATATGTAGCAGTAATATCTGCATCTTGGACAGTTTGTATGTAAGATACAGCTCATGTATATAATGATCTAGCAAAATCCAATTGTACAATATAAGGATATTGGGTAGTGTAATAATACATGTAAGGGACGTATAACTGCAGTTAATAGGAATGTAGTGAAAACTAGAAGGATATATAAGTTCTTAATTGAGCTATCCTTTTCCACCCTACTGTATGTGCATAAAAATGCAATTCCACACCTCAATCGGTATGTCTAATCTCAAAACATTTGTTGGGACATATGTCCTATTGGTTTATAAATATTTGCATTTATTTCTATGCATGTGCCCTGTTAGAATACCACAATATTGGTGGCCTGTTGCCATCAATTCAACCTGCATGCTGTTGTAATGTCGACTATTGTTCTATATATGCATGTGTTATGCTTGCTTTTCAACTGTTGAAAATCTGGTGTGTTGGGTTAATGGGAATACTTCTGCATGCTGTTATAACTAATTGGGAATGCTGTTGACTGTTACTAACCCATATCTTTATTAAACCCTCCAAAACATAGTTCGTATGGGAAGGCCGGTCCCAGCGGACCCACCTGTCCCACCTCAGCTGGCCATGGCACCTGGAACCAGCAGGTACAGTGCCCAACCTGGGTCCTCCTCCTCTGTTGGCCCTGTGCCACCTTCAGGTGGAAATGCTGCAGGGGATGGGGCTCGGCCCCCCGTGCAAGCGTGGGTGGAGGAGGGCCACCTATCACCCTTCGAACGGTCTGGGCTGTGGTGCGTAGAGAGATTGAATGTTCTGTTGCAGAACCTCTACTCCAGCTTGAGGCATGAGTGGTGCAACTCCCGGGTCAGCCTGCCCCTCCTACACAGCCCCCAGCACAGCCACCCACTGGGCTGTGAAAGTGCAGTGGTGACAGCCCATGGTTGGGGATCTCACTCCCACTGTTTCCATCTGTGGGCTCATGGGCTTGCGATTTCCAAACATCCCTCTCCGTCAAAGGTGTTCACCCACCACATGTCATATACCGCCCCTGTATGCATCTTGTTTGTCTTGTCTGTTTACCTCCCCAATCTACCTCCCCAAATATACCTACTTCCCCTACCCCACATTCCACTCTTACCTGGAAAAAAAAGGGCAATCTGCTCCCAAAAAAAAAATTCCGCCCCATGCATAGCTGCACATTTTGCACACGTCAACTGGACACATAAAATGTAATTTAATTGGCATTACAACATACTTTGTTGTCCTCACCCCTCTCTCAGGGGTTGAAGGTTTCATATCTACCTCCAAATTTATTCCATATGCACAACTGTTGCTGTTAAAGAAATGGGCAGCTATGGGCCTTCCCTACACCTGCACATCCCAAGCTATTTTCCATACTGTCTTTCCCTCTTTGTGCCCCTTTTTCACCACTTTCCTATCTCCCCATTTTTCTTTTCTTTCAAAGAAATGAGCGCAGGGGTTAGCGGGAGTTAGCACTATTAAGCAGTAGTTAGCGGGTTTGCGCAAGTGTGTGCTTGTTTGCGCTTAGCTGAGCATTGCTAAGCATCGCGCAAACCCACGCAAACCTGCTTACAACTGCTTAAAAGTGCTTTAGTCACTCTGTATGTGAGGGCCCTTGTTCTGCTGAGGAGCAAAATAAAACACCGCTGTCAGTCTCGAACCCCGGACCTTGTACACACTACACAATATGAAGTACCACTAAGCCATGGTAGATATACAACTTGGTACTGAAATAAATATATCATGCATCAGAATGAGTGAATGTAAAGGAAAAATAGGAATGCCATACCACACAACTTGTTCTGTGGATCTTTACCAACAGTTGTTGTGGGATTACTTTACATGACTGTGATAAGAGAAGCAGACATTATAGCAGGAAATAATGTTACACCATCACTTTACAACCTCACACAGTATCACAGCAGGACAAACACTGGCATATATGTTTAGGGCAGAGGCCATACCTCCCAACTTTCCCTAATTTTCAGGGATGTCCCTGATTTTGACACAAATTTTAGCTCTGTCCCACTGAATCCCTTATAAAACTACTGACTTTGGCCAGAAAGGTGGTGAATTACACTTAATGAATAATGACAATAGTTAAGAGTTAGACACTTCTTTTACTTCAGAAAAGGTGTATTATTTCATATGCTCTGATTCTCTCAATGTTTCAACTTAATGGCACTAACATTTTAAAGGTGTCCCTGACTTTTTCTTTACTTTTCCCTGAGTCTGTTCAAATATGTACCTGAGTGTTTGAGAGGTCTGGCAGAGGCAGAAACACAGAGACATATCAGCCTTTCTGCTGTTCCACACTGTGCAAATAGCTTTGGAAGGAGTTTCAGAAGCATACCCTTATGTAGGAATACAACACTGAAATACAAATGGATATAGCCATATACTGGTAGCAACCAACTGTAACAATGCCATTGCTCTATTGCTGAAAAAACCTGTGTGGTGCACAGACAAAAAATAACAGGCTATTCTCTGGCTACCATGTGGATAGGTCCACAGTTGGGAGTTATGCAGACAGACTACTTGCCTTGATAAACTAACATGTACAAAGCAACCCTGTAAGTCCAGAAAGATAAAATCCACACAATAATACTTATGCTCTCTGTACTTCTACACCCCTACCGAAATGTAGAATATACCTCTTTGTGCAGGGTCTACCAAGGATTAAGGTAAGCATACTCACAGTACTGACATGTGTCCAGTTTTTCTGAGCAGTTTGTGCTAATGTCAACACTAAAAAAGCACAAACTGTTTAGAACTGAGTAAATGAATATTCACAGTATAGCAGTTCACAAACAATTCTTGTGCCAAATGAATACATCTCAATAACTAGCTTTGTATGACAGTTAATTGCAAAAGTTGAAATGAAACTAGATCTTTCCATGTATCTTGGGGTAGCATTTTGAGGGGTGAGTACATTTCTACACTGACAAGTGGGTACTGGAAGCAGCAACATTAGGTCTGAGTACAAAATGTAAATCTATGGCTATACCCCTGGCTTCTGATATAAGAACTATACCAACCTCCTGTCTTAAACAATGATGTCCACAGCAAACAAGGATGATCTCCATCTTGGAAAGTTGAAAGGGCCACGCCTACCTGAGTTAGCAGTTTATAGTACTGGGTTGCTATGACAGTGATTACTGCAATTACTACACAGCAGGCTGCATGCAATTAGCAAATGGTGGCCACTAATTGGTGCAGAGGCCATCACATGCTCATGTGCAAATACCTACAAAAGCAGGCTGCAATCTCTGCCAACAAACTCAATCACTCTATTGCAGAGACTGACAGAGAGAGAGAGAGCGAGACAGTGACAGAGACAGAGAAACAGAGAGAGACAGAGAAAAGGAAAAAGAAAAATAAATATTACCAAATCAAACAAAGGAAAGGTATGTGACACATGTATTTACTGGCATGTAGTAGATGCTATTGAAGAATAGTCTACATAATGTGAACCATTCATATGTGGCAGCAGTACTTTTTATGCATAGATGTTCTGCTTAACTACTGCTATGGACAATACAGTGTGTACCTGTGGGCAGTGGGACATACCTGTGAAATATGTAGCTCAGCATTAAATGTCAAAGATCTGATCCATGTTATCTGTGTTCTGTACAGTAGTGTGGCCAATGGCTGTTGGGGGGATGAGAGCTGACATTATATAAACATGGGTGTGACAGAACAACACATGCATGATAGTCATATTAAAGTGTAGCTTAGCATTGGCAACTGCTGTAGCAGTCTAGTATGCTTATCTAGCATTTGTAGCCATATATACCCCCCTAATGTTAGTGTGTGTTCATATGTGACACCTGTTTGTGTTGCAGCAAGGCCCAACAGTTCAGCTGTGAGGTCCAGGGACTTACAACAGTGTGGACCTTGTGTGTGTATGCCACACACATATGGAGAAATATATATGTGTCATATATATTCACATCTGTATATGTGCATAGAGCAGGGAACATATTGCAACTGTTTGTGAAGGGTGGAGATATATATGTTGGTGCAGGTTAGTATGCTCATATTTGTATGTAGGTTTTAGAGTGTGACAAACAAGACAGCATACAGTGCTGGTATATAACATGTGGTGGTTAAACACTGTGGGTGGTTTGTTCAGTTTGCAATGTTGAAGCCAGTGAGGCCTGCTAAAGCTACCTGGGCTGTGAACACCTTCAATGCATTTATCCCAAGACTGTGCGATTTTATTACATTACTGTACACCTCACATCCTTTGTATAATTGATATTCTCACTATGAAAGGTGAAATGTATATGTGCCTATATATATATATATGTATATGTACACCAATGGATGTGTGTATATATATATATATATATATATATATACATACTCATACACACCTACATCTACTTGTTGCAATAGATTCTCTGTACTGTTGACTGACTGTGATGGTCAATGTATTTGTGAATACGTCAAAGATATGTATCTGTGGGATAGCTTGGTGGGAAACTGTTTATGTCATGGTATTATGGGTCCTTGCTTTGATCCTAGCAAAAGCTGTGTATTCTGTTGCTAGGCAGAAAAAGTGCTATTGCATACAGTGTGATTAAGTCCCTTGGTTTTAACTAGGGTGTGTCATTGGAGGCTAAAGCACTACATCTATGATTATTAATTGTTACTGATGTTGAACCCAAATCCTGTGTGTACTGTAGTACTACTTGAAGCTCTAGGCCTGTACAGCAAAGTATGGTGTATGTCCACATTGCTTGCATCCACTGTTTTGTGTGGTCCCTGTATTCATCACAGATTACATTTCTTAAGATTAAGGTTGTGTAAGTACTGACACACAGTACTGTATAGTACACACTGAAAGCTTATCTGGGTTGTCATACCTTTGTGTCCTGTAATTATGTCTGATGTGTGTGTGGGTATGTCTGTAACATGTCCTTTGACATATGTGTGGTAAAGCATATAACTGCATATCTAGCAACTTTCATAGTGTACTACAGCAGTATGCGACCTATATTTCAATTGTGCACATATTTTGGACATGGGTTTGCCATTAACAAGATGTGTGGTATAATAGTAATACATTTACTGGACCTTACACTCACTGTGATGGATGATATATTGCTTTACACATCAGCTTGATGTATATCTGCTGCGGCTAGGTGGTGCATCGTGTTGCATACAGTGTGCCAGGTACACTTGTATAGTCTTATATAGTGATTTTATTTTGTTGCTGTGCAGAACATGGTTCATTAGATTGACAGTGAGCCAGGCACTTCCAAGCAGTTGTGGGGTGAGCAGTGATAAGTGGCAGTTAAAGTGTTTCACTCTCGGTTAGCTAATAGGTTACTATATATGGCAGTTCAGTGATATCTGTACTGTATAATGTTAAATGTGCCATATGACTTGCTCAGACATATTTTTGTATTTATGTTTTCCAGGGATCATGGCATATCGCAGGAACCCTAGTTACAGTAGTTCTGAAGATGACATAATTACTACCAGTATGATTCAGCACTATAGTCTCATGTTCTCATGAACCAGCCAGGACCAGCAGGAGCGTACCACAATGTGGCAAGATGTCCGCTGGGTAAATAAAGTAGGCCTGCATGACCGGACATATGAGCAGGTACACCACCACTGCAGTGATCTTCTCAGACATGTCCGTCAGCGTGCTGCTGATGTATGGAGACAACAGCTTGCAACAGGAGGTGGTGTTAATATCCACCCCCCCCCCTCACCAGAGTGGAGGAGCTGCTCCTGAGCCTGTTGGCACCTGCCCAACAACAACAGCAGCAGACATACACCATGATGGAGGTTGGAGCCACCCAGCAAGCACACATGGAGCATGCAGGTAACATGGCATATCTGTAGACTACTGTTATCTGTATTGGTAGATCATGCATATGTGAGATGTGGAGTGTGTCGTTAAAAGATGTGGAGCCTGTTGTTGTGCAATACTGATCATGTGGAACATAATCTGTAGCCCTGTGAATGTAAACTGTTGTTGTACTGTAAGATTGCAAACACACAGTAGCAATGCCACAGTTGTGGCCACTGACAAACTGTCTCATCTCTATGTAGGTCCCTCTGGGGTGACATCAAGGCAGCGGACAGATGCTGGTGAGTGTGTTCTACATTTATTATTGTAAATAAAAAGTGCATGTCATAGTTAAGGTGTAGGCCATGTACACATGTAACACACCTACCCATAATGCATACTGTGCATGTTTGGTGTAAGACCACGCACATCTCACTAATGTGATTAGCTGCCTCAAACACATGCAATACCCAGACCATCTCAAACAAATGTGGCTAGACTGTAGTGACCATTGGATAGGCACAGTTGATACTCAACATGCACATAACATACACATCTATGTAATACACAGAGCATTTTAACATGCTACACATAAAGGATTCACAAACCTCTGTAAAGACATACTCCAGTATCCAAAATCTCATCCACACATTACACATAATATACCTGAGGGGTAGAGGCCTATCATGGGGCATTTAAACACTCTGCAACACACTACACATTCATGTCAGGGAATGCTCCTTATTGGCCTCCTTACGAACCCATGTAACAACTGGTTGTGAAATGGTGAATGTAGCCAAGGTAGTATAGTTCCAGTACAGCATGAGTAGTGCTGGTTTGGGAAACATTTGTAGCCTTGAGTGACCACATGATGCTTCATGATGATGGCCTATGGTACTATACCCCATCCAGTTATTGTAATCACAGTACTACACATAGCTTTCATTGCTATACACCTTGTTATACAACTTAATGTTGCATGTGTGCACACATATGCACCTCTAAACAATATGCATACCAATCACCATTTGCACAACTGACACATATATGTCTTGTGATGCTATTGAGTGGCTAGGTCATATGACACACATTGGGTATGTGTAGTGCCTAAATATGCAGTTGTGTTTTAGCATGCCATGTCATGGATGACACTGGCATGTCCACAATATGATCTACACTCACCATAAGTACCGTACATTGGGTATGTGGCCGAATGGTATTCCATCAATTATCCATGCACCACCGATGATGTTGTGTGAATACTCATCATGCATGTGCTAAAAATGTGTCTACAATTATTTGCTAAAGACACAGAGGCTGTAATCAGCATTGGATACCTATCTGACACACATATACACATCCAGCCATGGTATGTACACCTGTTTGTTGTGGTGCACAGTACATTACAGAGTTTTGAATACCTGCACAGCAATGTTGTGTCCATGTATGCATTGTGTTCCAGGGGGAGGCCCATCACCTAACAACAAAACACATGCATCAAAGCCATGTATACTGTTAGTAACAAGGACTGTCTACACTTGCACTGCATGCTGTTGAGCAACACATGTCCTGCATGCTGACATGTGTGATATGACTGTTTTTCTTGTGATACTGTACCCCACCATCACCTGCTATTGTGTATGTTCTGAGATTGCTGGTGCTGTGTGTGTCTGATTTAGAGAGGAGTGTATTTTTGTGTGTGTGCATGTGTGCATGTGTGCATGTGCGCATGTGTGCATGTGTGCATGTGTGCATGTGCGCATGTGTGCATGTGTGCATGTGCGCATGTGGCCTGACATCATGTTCAGGTCTTAAAGTGTGATTCCTGTTTTCCTCTCACAGGTGCCGAGGTGGGGCTGGTTCGGTACAGCAGGGAACCTGATGTCACTGAGACAGACAGTGATGATGAGGATAGGTGTGTTAAGGCACAGGCAGGTTTTTCAGGGTCTGTTGTTGAGCCACCAGTTGACAGTACACAAGTTTCCACCCCATCCATGCACACAGTCATACTGCCTGTACATCCATCATCACCATTGCCGTTAGCTGAGGGACAGTGTATGGTTGGCACTGGCCAGGACAGTGTGGTATCTACGGCACATGTATCAGGACACAGCAGCCATAGCCAGATGTCTGGAACAGTACCACATAGGCAGATGTCCACGGGTTCTCGTCAGAGCACTGCTGGTCATCATGCCCCTGGCAGACATGCCACACCTCTTTTTACCCCACGCATGTTCCAGGCTGTCATGGAGGCACAGACACGAATGGAGCAGTACACCAGACAGGGACTAAGGGCACAGAGGGCTCATAGCACCTCTGTAAATTACAGTATCCGTGACCTAGCAGGTGCCATATGTAATTACACTGAGGTCATTGATAGATGTTGGGGTGAGGCATTGGATGTCCTCCACAATATCATGTCCATGTGTCAGGACAGTGCGGGATGGTTGAGACGTCGATGTGGACGTATGCCAGCAACATCAGCAGCTGGAGATTGCTGTGGACGTCCAAGTCACAGCCGCTCCTGTAGTGCCAGTACCATCCCCGGCAATGTTGGGGGGGCTTTCCATAGACCGTCCTAGAAGACCACTTGCATGTGGCTCTGGCCAGTCCCAGCAGGGACCTGGATCCAGTGGACATATGTCAACCTCTTCAGATAGTACCCAGTCTGGATTCATACCTGATGCTGTCTGTAGCACCCCTGCCAGGCACAGGTTCCGTATCCATGGCCAGAGATGGTGATCTGAAAAGCCTGCCAGGTACAGTCTGTTGCTGTCTCACTAATCCCCGTATATGGCAGCCACATGGTGGAACTGTGTGCATGCAGTCACACACACATAAACCAGAAACCTAGGGAAAACACATACCCGCACACATTACATCAACATTGGCCCATAACAGTACTCATGGCCCTGGCACACACACACTCACACACACATGTCAATTGTATGCCGCAGTGTAGGCCTGTGACAAACCAACAACACACCCTGTGCATATGATGAAACCTGTGCCACCTCCTGTCATCTGTATCATTGATGCAGGAACAGGCTAACATGGTGCTGATGCACAGGGTGAATTTAATAAAGTATAGCAATGGTTGAATGTGTAGCATGTTGTCAGCAGTAAAGTGTAATGATATCCTTGAAGGTGTAGCTGAGCAGGTATGATGCATTAAAGCTGTAATTAGCAATGTTGTATTGTTTCCACCAGTGTTTATTCCAATTGTGTTTTGTTTGCCCACGTGCCATTTGGCTGATGTGTGTAGTTGTGTCAGCATGTGTTATACAGTGGACAGTAAGTGTGGGGTGTGTGCAGCACAGGTTTGCAAGTGTACATTTGTGAACATGGTGGAGGTGCACTGTCTGCATGTACGTGCATATTGGACACATGGGCAGGGTGACATGCTCTGTATTGGCCAGTGTTAACACTCCATACTTTCTATTGGTGGCCAGTATGCATTGTACTACACGCATTTTGGAACTTGAATACACATGTGTGTGTATGACACGGGTTGACACTGTGCTGTGGGTGATGCTGTTGTTGCTATCTGTCATTGGTTTACATTACTAAGGTTAACACTGTCCCAGCTGCATAATCCTTTATTAATGCACACTGTTCACCTACAGGATTGCATGGACCGTGCTATCACAAACACAAGAAACTCTCACTTATACAGTAAAAGTGCATTAGTCTCATGAACCCCTGCCATAAACTAAATATATAATAGAAGGTGTGAAGTTGTACCAAAAAAGAGTTACATACCAAGAAGGAATAACCTCTCTGGTCAATATCATTGAGAAAATACAATCCCTCAATAAACATACAAGGCAAGCTTCAAAATACAAAATGGCAAGGATTCCAAAGACAACACTAAAGCTTTCTTCAGTGTTGTTCATAATCTACAGGGGAAATCTCAGATCGGGTCACAGTTAATGTAAATGGTCACAAAGTACACTTATCTGACTGACATTACCAATTCCTTGTCAGACAGTTTGAATGTGGATTTCACCACCCTGTCATTACACAAGAGCCACATTTCCAGCCCTGAAGAATGTAAAACTTGATGATTTACAGACACTCTAGTTAAAACATCTCTTTAACAAAGTACACACCACAGTGGCAATGGTACTGGACAGTGTCCCTGGCTGTGTCATACACAAGCTGACATATGAAGTCACCCCTCACCTAAACGCTCTGTCCAGATGCAGCCTCTATACAGGTTACATACTTGTGGAATGACACATGGTAATGGTGTTCACAGTCCACAAGGGTTGAGCTACAACGTCTTCTTCTTCTTCTCCTTTCGGATGCTCCCATTAGGGGTCGCCACAGTACATCATTTCTTCCTACCCTCTGCATCTTGCGCTGTCACACCATCTACCTGCATGTCCTCTCTCACCACAGCCATAAACCTCATCTTAAGCATTCCTCTTTTCCTGTTACCTGGCGGCTTCATCCTTAGCATCTATTTCACAATATACTCTGCATCCCTCCTCAGCACATGTACAAACCAACTTAATCCTGCTTATCTGGCATGGTCTACTAACCTTCAAACCTGGCCTGACTCTCTAATATACTTATTCTTAAACCTGTCCACCCTCGTCACACCCAGTGCAAATGTTAACATAAATTGATTAAGGGGAGAACTACAACAGGTCCTGGAAACTCTCATCCTATAAGCCAGACAAATGTTATCTGGAAGGCTATGGGGCACAGCATTATGGAACTCATTAACAGAGACATTATGAACCTGCAAACACTGCACCATACCCACTTAGGTTCTCTAAAGGCCAGATCATGGCTCCTACACCTAGCAGACTTCAAGCCAGTCAACAAGACTATAGGTGAGGGAGGGGAGGTCAACACAGCCAAGCTATAGCTCACCAGCAATTCATACCCATCCCACATACTGGTATTATACATAACCTCAACAGACTGACCATAAACCATTGTTAGATGATGGCATGACAACTGACACACAGATGTAGGACACGCAGTAACATTTGCAGCCTCCATGTACTATTCTATGCCAGTAACAAGTGGTATTCACCTGTACTCAGTCCTGGGACCACTCCTGTTTGGCATATAGCTTTCTTAGGTACAAGCAAACACAGTAGGGATATGTCTGCCTACGTTTGATGACGATGCATACTGTGGGCTATACTTTATTCTCCAGATGACACACACATCCTCCAAAAGGGTATCACAGAGACAGATACCCGGTGCCAAACTCATGCTGTAAAGCTATAAGCCCAATAAAGCATAGTTATCCACTTTTAGAAAAAGTATCCCCAGAGTACCACATAGGTAGTAGCCCCCAGAATGTGGTACAGGTACTAATGTATACATAGAACCATGTGTTAAGTCATCTCTCCTTTGATAATCACATTACCAAAGGGTTTTGGAAATCCCACTGTGGAGCACATAAGCAATAAAGGGTTTGCATGCAGATCCACAGAGGTTGTTGCACACCTATAATGATTAGTCATCTTTGCCAGACTTTGCTTGCTTTGGAACAAATTTCAAATATACCTCAAGCATAAACCCTCACTCACACTCTTGAATAGAAACTGTGATGAGTGGATATGAAACGATGTCATTCAAAGGGGAACCAGTCTCTGTCTGCCTGTGATGACATGATAGACAAACCTTGTTGCTTCACTACAGATGGTTTGCACCTGTCGCCCCTATGCTTCTGAATACTGGCCAAGGCTCTTGCTGTCCCCATATTACCTTTTTTTAGGCAAGGCTCAAAGGTTCATAGGTTCATAGGTAGGTACTAGGCTATTGGCCCTGGGGCCTATACAAGCCCAGCCAAAAAGGTACCCTGGCTTTTGCCACCCAAGAAATTTATTTTCCTGTGCCACTGTCGAGCAGAGACACAGAGGTGATCCCCAGGGTGAATTTCCTATTTCCCATCCAATCATCAAGATTTTTCTTGAAGAGTGCTAATGAGGAGCTTTGTTTGATATAGATAGGTAGTTTATTCCAGAGTATGTGAAGTCTCTGGGACATGAATCTATCCCTCCGGCATGTTCTGTTTATTGTGGTGACAAGGTTTAGGTCTCTAGAGCGTGTAGGTTCATAGGTTCATAGGTAGGTACTAGGCTATCTGACCAAGGGCATTTATAAGGCTAGCTAGAATGTGTTGGCTTTCACCTCCCTTTTAAATTAGTTTCTGGGCCTCTGTCTAGCAGAGCCACTGAAGTTATCCCAGGGGTAAATTTACAATTTCCCATCCACTTGTCAAGATTCCTCTTGAAGAGAGTCTGCGAGGGGCTCTGCCTAACATCAACTGGGATTCTATTCCAGAGCAAGAGAAGTCTCTGGGACAGGAATCTATCCCTCCAGCACATCTTGTTTATTGATTTGCTGAGGTTTAATTCACTGAAGCGTGTGGCTCTAAGAGATTTGTTTTTCTTGAGGTGGATCCTCCAGGTTGGACATGGCCTTATACGTCAGGCATAGATTACCTCTGAGCAGGCAGTAAGCAACCGAGTAGAGCTGGAGTTTCTTTAGTCAAGCTGCATAGGGGATCTCTTTGAGGCCCATGATTCTCTTGGTGAGGTACTTCTGTGGTCTTACCAGCTGTTGCATGTGCCAATTAAAGTACATACCAAATGGGGCATTGCACTCTATTATGGGCCTAATGCGTGATGAGTAGAGGGGCACAATGACCTCTCTTGATCTAGAGGTGAATCCTTTCGTGATTAGGTGGGTTACATAGAAGGAATATCTAACCACTTTGGCAATGTGATTATCAAAGGAGAGGTTACTATCTACCTGGGTCCCCAGGTCCCTAATTACATTTTCCGTACCTAGTGGATTACCACCTATGTGGTAATTGTGGCACTTTGTTTTTCCAAAGGGGATGACTATGCATTTTTTGGCATTCAGCTTGAGGCCATGGTTTTGACACCAGGTATCTGTCTCTGTAAGACCCTTCTGGAGGATGTCTGTGTCAGTGAGAGAGTCGATTACGGCCCCCAGTTTGCAGTCATCTGCGAACTTGGTCAGCCATAGTCCTCCCATGCTTGCTTGTACCTCAGAGAAGTATATACTGAACAGGAGGGGTCCCAGGACCAAGACCTGTGGGACGCCACTTGTGACTGGTTTAGAGTCGGACATGACACCCGCAACTCTGACCATGTGTGTTCTATCTGTGAGCCAGTTGGCCACCCATCTCGTGACATAGGGGTTAATGTTCAAGCTGGTAAGCTTGTCTATGATGCCAGAGTGGGGAATGGTGTCGAAGGCCTTAGTGAGGTCCAGGTAGGCTGTGTGGACTACCTTCCCTTCATCTATGGCCTTGGTAACTGCTTCAAAGAAGTCAACTAGGTTTAGGAGACAGGATCTGCCTTTAACAAAGCTGAACTGGGTAGGGTCCAATGTCTGGAGGTTCCCAATGTCTCTGTTTATGAGTGCCATGATAATTCGCTCCATAGCTTTGCAGACCAGGCCGGTCAGGCTTATAGGGTGATTGTTCCCAGGTTCTGTTGTAGCACCACCTTTGTGGAGCAGGATGACTGTTGCTGTATGCCATTCTTTGGGTACATAGCCTGTGGTAAGGCTGAGTCTGAACAGTGAATTTAGGTGAGGGTTTAGTTCCTTTTGGAGCTTGTGTAAGATGCAGCCTGGGTCACCATCCAGTCCCATTGATGCTGTGTTCCTAGCTTTGGAGAGGGCTGTTTTTACCTGCAGGTCCGTGATGTCTCAGGCTCTGCATTCTTCTGGGATGAACACGGGCCCTTTTGTGGGTGAGGGGGGGGTGAAGTTTGCACTAAACTTGTCCATCAGGATGTTGGCAATGTCAGTTGGTTCACTGTATTTTTTGCCATTTTGCAGTAGCTCAAAGCATATCAAAGAGTTGCCACCTAAATGTTTGATATAGCTAAAGAAGTCTTTGTGGTTATCTTTAGATTCCTTGGCAATTTTTTCTTTAGAAACTGGCCTTGGATGATTTTATGAGCGATTGTAGTTTCTTGCTAATAATGATCAGTGATGCCTTTCCTTTTTGGAATTTTGCTCTATCGTGTAGTAGTTTCCGCCTTCTGTTGTATAGCTTATTTATGGCCAAGGACCACCAGACTGGTTTCCTCTTTTTGGAGGAGTGAGTCTTGGTTTTATTCGGGATGGCTCAATCCATGCATCCCTGTAGATACTCATATAATGCACTTGTAAAGGATTCTGCGGATTGGATAGCAAGGGGCTTTGAAACTTTCCACTTCGGTCTTGAGAAGTGTGAAGTTTGCTTTTGAAAAGTTTTTCACAGTGGCTTCCTTGACTGGGGGAGGGGTCGGGATGTGGATGTCCAGTGTGATTACTTTATGATCTGATCTTACCAGCGAGGGGTTTACCTCTGGTGTGGAACACTGATTCCCCATGCTGGTGATGATCAGGTCCAGTATGTTGTCACCTCTAGTGGGCATGGTGACCAGCTGTTCCAGGGCATTTAAGTTTATAAACTCTAGGAAGCATTGGACAAAGGAGTTTATACTTGAGTAATTCTCCCAGTCAATGTTTGGGTAGTTGAAATCTCCTAACATCATGGTGTTTGGTAGGACCTTTATATTTTCCACTGTTCTCAGGAATGCTGATTGAGGGTCCTGAGACAAGGTAGGTGATCTGTAGCAGGCTACGATTTGATAAGCAGCATTGCCCACTGTTAGTTGCACTTGGATGGTCACTGAGGCCTCGTGCTGTGCCACTAACCTGGAGGTGTGGGTATCCTTTATGAAAATGGATACACCCCCTCCTTTTGTATTTCGGTCTGGATTTTGGGGCCGAAGCTCGAAGAGATTGGGATTTCTTTAAGTGGAGCATGTCCAACAGCTCTGTGTTTGACATAGCTTTGTATGTTAGGCAGAGATCACCTCTGAGTAGGCGGTATGCGACAGAGTAAAGCTGGAGTGTTTTTAGACGGTCTGTGTAGGGCATGTATTTGAGGCCGCTAATCCTCTTTATGAGGTATTTCTGCGGGCTTTCCAGTTGTTATAGATGTCTTGTGAGGTACATATCAAAAGGGGCATTGTACTCTATAATGGATCTAATGAGTGATGAGTAGAGGGGAACAATGACCTCTTTTTTTCTGAATGAGAAACCTTTTGTGATGAGGTGTGCCACATAGAAGGATTTCCTGACTACTGTGGCGATGTGATTATCAAAGGAGAGTCTACTGACCACCTGTGTCCCAAGGTCTCTTATCACACTTTCAGTGTTAAGTATACTACTGCCTATGTTGTAGTTCATGGGTACAGAGTTTTTACCAAAGGGGATGACAATGCACTTTTTGGCATTGAGCTTGAGGCCATGGCTTTGACACCAGGCATCTGTCTCAGTGAGGCCCTTTTGTAGGATGTCCACATCGTTAGTAGTTTCAATTATGGCTCCTAGTTTGCAGTCATCTGGGAACTTCATTAGCCAAAGACCTTCTATGTCAGCCTGTACTTCAGGGAAGTAGATACCAAACAGGACAGGACACAGGACTGAACCCTGTGGTACTTCACTTGTCACTGGTCTGAAGTCGGACTTGGAGTCTGCTACTTTCACAGTGTGGGTTCTGTCAGTGAGCCAGTTGGCAACCCATCTTGTGACATAGGGATTTATAGCTAGTTTAGTGAGTTTATCTATAATTCCAGAGTGGGGGATGGTGTCGAAAGCCTTGGCAAGAGCTAGATAGGCTGTGTGAACCACCTTACCCTTGTCTATGGCTTTGGTGACTGCTTCGAAGAAGTCTATCAGGTTTAGGAGACATGATCTGCCTTTTACAAACCCAAAATAGTTGTGGTCCAGAGTTTGGAGATTACCAGTGTCTTTGTTTATAAGTTCCATGATGATACGTTCCATGGCCTTGCAGACCAGGCTCATCAGGCTAATGGGGCGCTAGTTCCCAGGGTCCGTGGTGGCTCCCCCCTTGTGTAGTGGGATAATCATCGCTGTGCACCATTCAGCAGGCAGAAAGCCTGAGGTGAGGCTATGATTGAACATGGTACTTAGGTGTGGTGCCAGTTCATTCTGTAGTTCATGTAGAACACAGCCTGGGATGTTATCTGGTCCCATGGATGCTGTGTTCCTGGCTTTGGAGAGTGGTTTTTACCTGTGCAGCCGTGATGACAGCAACTTTGCATTCTTCCGGTATAGAGATGGGCTCTTTCATGGGTGAGAGGGGGGTAACGTTAGCACTGATCCTGTCTGCCAGGATGTTGGCAATATCAGTTGGGTATGTATATTTAGTGCCATTGTGCTGTAACTCAGAGCAGATCTGAGTGTTGCCATTGTGATTCTTGACAGAGCTATAGAATGCTTTGTGGTTGTCTTTAGAATCAGTGTCGATTTTGTTTTCATAACTAGCTTTGGAGGATTTTATCAGGGATCGCAGCTTCTTACTGAGGCTGACTAGGGAGCTCCTCCACTCATGGGTTTTACCCTCTTTTGCAACAGTTTCTTCCTTCTGTTGTGCAGTTTGTTTATGGCAGGGGACCACCAGATTGGCTTCCTTTTCTTGGAGGATAGCGTCTTGGTTCTGTTTGGGATAGCACGATCCATACACTTATGTAAGTGCTTATAAAGTGCAATTGTGTAGGATTCAGTAGTCGTAACTGTATTGTCCATCTGCATGGGTGGCGTGAAGTTCACCACTTCTGTCTTAAGAATCATGAAGTTGTCTTTGGAGATATTTTTAACATGGTTTCCTTAATGGGGGGTGGGGGCAGAATGTGGATATGTAGGGTAATTAGCTTATGGTCAGATCAGACCAATGAGGCGTTGACTTCAGGTGTGGAACACCGGTCACTCAGGACAAACCAAACCCCGTAACCAACACAAATAACCACAAAGTGAGCTAAATGCTACTCATTGCCAGAAGTCTCAGCCTCCAGATGCACACATTCAAGGCACTTCTCAGTATGGAGAATATTGATATCTGTGCAGTAACAGAAACCTACCTAGTTCAAGGCTCCAGAGAGCACACCAGCACTACCAGGATACTACTCATTCCATACCTTCCAGCATCGGAACCTGGATCATAGCACATAGGGTGGGGATGTATCCATATTCATCAAGGATACCTACACCTCTCTCTACATGCTCTCTACAGGATATGTACCCATAGAATGTTGCACAGCATCGTTCTTCCCACTCCACAGGGGTGGGGCCACAAAAGACCCTTGGCATTCACGTTCTGTGAACCTGATGAGTCTGATCTGCAAGGCAATGGAGCCAATCATAATGGAAGTCAACAATAAAGACATTGGGAACCTTCACACAGTTGAGCACACCCAGTTTGGCTTCGTCAAATGCAGATCACGCCTCCTGAACTGGGTGGATTTCTTTGAGACAGTTACCCAGGCTATAGATGACTGAAATGAGCTCCACACAGCCTACCTATACCTCACTAAGGCCTTTGACACCATTCCCCAGTCAGGTATCATAGATGAACTCACCAACTTGGGCATGAATCCATACACCACAAGATGGATTGCAAATTGGCTCACGGATAGATCCCACAAATTAAGAGTTGCTGGCTACATGTCAGACTCTACACCGGTAACAACTGGTGTCCCCCAGGGTTCAGTCCTGGGGTCCCTCCTGTTTGGTATAGACTTCTCAAAAGTACATGCCAACACAGGAAGGTTGTGGTTGACTAAGTTTGCTGGGAACTGTAAAGTGTTTGCCATAATAGATTCCCCGGATGACACAAATATTCTCCAGAAGGGACTCTATGAGACAGATGTGTGGTGTCAGAATCGTGGCCTCAAGCTCAATGTGGAATAATGCATAGTAATCCCCTTTGGTGAAAACAAAGTACCCACAAACTACCACATAGGTGTTACCCCTTAAAACTGACAAGGTAATAAGGGATCTGGGGACACAAGTAGATAGTCATCTTTACTTTGACAACCATGTTGCCAAACTGATTGGGAAATCCTATGTGGCCCACCTAATCACCAAAGGGTTTGCATCAGGGTCAAAAGAGGTAGTGGTGGCCCTCTACTCTTAAGTCATCAGACCCATCATTGAGTACAATGCACCATTTTGGATGTACTCAACTAAGCATATCCAGCAGCTGTAGAGACCACAGAGGTACCTCACCAAGAAGATTACTGGCCTCAAACAGTTGTGTTATGCAACACAACTGGTAAAACTAAATCTGTTCTTCGTTGTGTACCACCTACTCAGAGGCACACTCTGCCTAACATACACAGCCATGTCCAAAACATAACTGTTGAACATGCTCCATTTACGAATAACAAAATTGAGTCGCATTACACACTCCAGGGATATGAACCTCATCACAACAATGAATACAACATGCTGGTGGGATAGAGTACCATCCCAGACACTTGCCTTACTGTGGAACAGAGTCCCAATGTACATCAGATAGAGCCCCTCGCTGACACTCTTCAATAGGAATCTTGATGAGTGGATGGGAAACAGACAATTCACGCCAGGCATCACATCAGCATCCCCACTAGAAAGGGGCTTAGGGTACTAACTATTAGAATTAGGGCTTGGGAGTCTACCCAATGGGGTGGTGAAAGCTGCACAACTTGCCTAGGCTAATATATGCCTTTGTGAAGATAGTCTATTACATACCTATGAACCTATGTGATAAGTGCATGCCTACAGATAGTAGATGTGTACTTCATTGTACAGTCATGTTGTACAGCAGGCACATGGACCACATACACTGTAATGCTTACAGATACTGGTGGCTGTTATGTACAGTGGGTGAGATGTGCACCTCATGTCTTTTGTGCCACTGGGATGTGTGCTGGGTGGGACAGTCCTGGATGGCTCCCTGTCATGGTCACCCTCTTACACACATATTTGCCCATCCATCTTTGGCTTATTATACTGTGTTCCCCCTACATATATATATATATATAGGTACATAGGTAGGTAATAGGCTATCTGCCTGAAGGCATATATTAGTATGGCCAGAGTGTGCAGCTATCACCACACATGGGGTTAGTTCCCCTAGGCCTCTGTGTAGAAGAGCTGATGAAGTGATCCATGGTGTGACAGTTCAGTTTCACATACACTCATCAAGGCTCCTCTGGAAGAGTGTCAGTTATGGACTCAGCTTAATGTAGGTTGGGAGCCTGTTCCAAAGCAAGAGAAGTCTGTGAGTTAGTAATGTATCCCTCCAACATGTTCTATTTATTGTTGTGATGATGATATCCCTAGAGCATGTGGCACAGTGACCTTGGGTTTACTTCAGATAGCGCATGTACATCAGTTCTGCATTGGACATGGACCTGTCTGTTGGACAGAGATCGCCTGAGTAGACAGTATGCAACAGAGTACAGATTGAGCTAAATTCAGTCTTGTTGCATGAGGCAACTGTTTGAGGCCAGTATTCCTCTTGTTGAAGTACTTCAGTGGTCTTTCCAGCTGCTGAAGGTGCCTATTCAGATTCATTGCACGTGTGCTGTGATACTCTCTGATGGGTCTGATGATTGATGAGTAGAGGGAACCTCCTTTGACCTACATGCAAAGACCTTGGCAATTTGTGGGAACACATAGCATGATTTTCTAACCACTTTGTGAATGTGTTTCTGGAAGTAGAGATGACTATCCACATGTGTCCATAGATCCCTTATTATTACCTCCATATTTAGGGTGTTGGCACCTATCTGGTATTTGTATGACTGTAGCTCGAGGCCATAATTTTGACACCACATCTGTCTGACTGAGACCCTTTTTAAGGATGTCTCTGTTGTCCCAAACATCAATTATGACAACCGTTTTGCAATTATCCACAAACTTTGCTAAACATAGCCCTCGTGTGTTTGACTGTATTTCTGAAAAGTATACAACAGACAGGAGGGGTCCCAGGACTGAGCCATGGGGGACAGCAGTTGTTACCAGCTTGAACAGGAGACCACAATTCTTACCTTGTGGGATCTATCTGTGCCCCAATTTGGCAATCCATCAGATGACATACGTATTTATGCACAGGTTGTTGATTTTGTGGATATGACATGTGTGTGGGATGTTGGAAAAGGGCTTTTCAAGGTCTATGTAGACCATGTGGAGCTCATTTCATTGATGTATGTCCTGGGTGACTGCCTTGAAAACTGTCTAGCAGGTTTAGGAACCATGATCTGCCCCTGACCAAACCAAAATGGGTAGGGTTGGGTGTTTGTAGGCTCCCAATAGCTCTTTTTATGAGTTCCATAATGATGGACTCCATGGCCTTGCAGATCAGGCTTATTAGGCTTATAAGACTATAGTTCCCATGGTCTGTTGTGCACCAACACTTGTGGAGTGTGCAAACATTGCTGTAACGCATTCAACAGTTTCATATCCTGTACAGAGGGTGAGTCTCAACAGACTGTTCAGGTGCAGGGTCTGTTTGTTTTGGAGTTCACATATGACACAGCCAGGGAAACCATGTCATCCCATAGACCCCGTGTTTTTAGGTTTGGATAGAGCTGTTTAACCATTGTATATGTGATTTCTAGGTTTTCACTATCTCCAGGTATGGTAATGGGCCCTTTTGTCAGTGAGAGGGGGGTAAATATGTATGAACCTGTCTGACAAGATGTTGGCAATGTCAGTCATGTACATGTATTCATTTACACTTTGCACTGACTCAGAACATATATGAATTTACATTGATATTTATGACATAGGAAAAGAAAGCTTCATGGTTCTCTATGGACTCTTTGGCAATATTTTTGCCAGAACATGGCTTGGATAATGTTAGGAGTGCTCATTGTTTCTTGATGATACTGATCGGAGATTTATTGATCTTCTTTGGATGTTCACTTTCTTTGAACAACTTAAGTACTTGTAGTACATAGTTTGATTATGACAAGGGTCCAATATATTATATGGGTCTGTTTTCATATCACTGTGTGCGCAAGGCAGGATTGGTGAATAGTGACAAGTGTCTGGAGTAAGAACTGCAACTGGCAGATATGTGTGGCCCACTACTGTACTCAGACATGGCGTAAGTGTGTGAGCATGCCCAGTATGACCTTTCAGTATGTTGACTGACATTTGCTTCGTTTGTTTAAGTATGTGAGCATGCCCAGTATGACCTTTCAGTATGTTGCTGACTGAAATTGTCTAAATTTGTTTAACTGTGTGAGCATGCCCACTATGGGCATATATACTATACGTGTGTGAAAAATAAAGTTGTTTTTTACTTCAGGGCTCACCTTTGTGTTGTACATCGACAGGAAGCATGCTGTGCCTGCAGGGCTTCCATGAGTCAATTTGCATAGACTTATCAACATTTCTACATACAGGGGGCAGCTATTATTTGTACATTTCTACCTGGGGGGGGGCACACCTGATTGTTACTGTGGGTGTACATAGGATGAAGGGTACACCTGACACTTATACACATTTGCTAGGCCTGCACTGCTATGTCAGGTACTCCATTTCAGTCTGTACTGTTGCCTATCGTACTGGCTTGAGGCATACCACTGTACTACAGACCTTAGCTTCCAATTACATGCATATTAGTTTGTGACTTCATAGCCTACCCAACCCACATCACACTGCCTGGCCTGCTATCTGTCTGCATTGGCCTGGGGGGAGATTACTCATATGCCTCTTCAGAGGGCATGATACAGCATTTGTTTGTGTTTGCGTTTATCTACAATTGTCCTGCTGGCTGTGACTGTTAGGTATGTGATCCCCCCAAGTGGTATGTGTGAGTGACTAAAGTTGTTTCTGTGCCAGTGAAATGCTGTCATGGCTTACTGGTTCAGTACTGTGACTATAGTGCACAGTATCCTGAGTTCGAGCCCTGTCACTGCTTTTTATTTTCCTGCTGGGCAGACCTGACTGGTTAAGGAGCAGTAAAGCAGTTGTAAGTGTGTTTACCCGGTTTTGCTCGACTTTGCCCAACATTGCCCAACATTGCCCAATGTTGCGCTGGTTAGCGTTGTGCGCAGCTATGCACAATTGTATTTAAATATGCTCAATACTGGTAAAATGTGCTTAGCAGTGCTTTATATTGCTTAAAATAGGGACTCATGCCTCAGGTGGTGCTGGAGGGCTGCCTATGTCGGATGCACATATTACACTCCCTATACATGTTTGAAAACAGGTAGTGTCAAGTTAGGCATCCCTTTTACTGTATGTGCGAGTCAGAGAGAGGTGTCATTTCCAGGGTTCCTACTGAGTCAGTGTATGTGCTATGCGTTGCCTCTTTGCCAAGGCCAGGGCATACTGGGCACGCCTCCTTCTACCTACTGGGGCAGGCTCAGGTTGTTCCTCCTCCGAGTCACGCTGTACCTGTGTAGGCCTTGGCAATGGTGGGGGGCAGTTTGGCCCTGCCCCATGTTGTTCCTGCTGCAGCTGTTTCCACAGGATCATATTGTGTAGCATGACACATACCATGACAATTTGGGTACATGTAGTTGGTGAGTACTGCAAGGCTCCACCAGATGTGTCCAGGCACCGGAACCGTGACTTGAGCATCCCAAACACATGTTCAATTATGTTTCTTGTTTGTGCATGTGCCTCATTATGGAGTTCTTGTTCAGGTGTGTGTACGTTTCTGATGAGTGTCATCAGCCATGGCTCCAGTGTGTATCCAGCATCCTCCACTAGGTGACCATCAGGGATGTCCCCATTGGCAAATCTCTGGTACAGCTGTGTCAGATGCCAGATGTGGGAATCGTGATAGCTTCCAGGGCAGCCAGCACACATATTCATTATTATGCCCTGGGCATTGCACATAACCTGGCAGTTGATGGAGGTGAAGCCCTTGTGGTTGATGTAGACCCTACCCCGCTCAATGGGTGGTGCTTTGATGTGTATGTGCATGCAGTCTATTGCACCCACTACCTCAGGGTATTCTGCTATTTGGTGGAAAAGATGCATATTGCTAGCCAATGCCTCATGGGAATTGGGGAAATATATGTGCTCACTGACATGTGCTGACATGGCATCCAGGAACTGGTGCAGTACCCTGGATGCTGATGCCTGTGAAATCCCCATCATATCACCAGTTGGTGTCTGGAAGGTACCTGTAGCTAGTATTCTTAGGCCAACACATACCTTGGTATCCAATGGGATGGGTTCCCCTCTGTTGGTTCTGTGTGTGAGGCGTGGCCGGCACAGCTCAATTTGATGCAGGAGGTCTCTGTCCACCCTATAGTGCTCCACTATCTCCAGCTCATGTAGCCCCTGGTAGGTTACCCTGGGTCTGTACACTCTTCTCCGTCTCCTCACTGTGGGTTGCTCAGCAGTATTCACAACATCACCACCCACAGCACCTTGCACATGTTGGTTTATGATAGCAAGAGCAGCCCCTAACATTTTGTCTGACTTTAAAGTTTTTAAGCTTTCCCTTTTTGTATACTGCAGTGTTGCAGAGTTCTTGGGAAAAAACAGGGAAGAATGCTGTTTGCAGAGTTTAAAGTACTGGGCTGGGCTGGGCTAGTCTGCTGCCTGTGTAATTGGCTGATTCTGATATATTTCACCCGGCAGCTCTGCTAGTTCTCCTTGGTTAAGTTCGTACTACTTCTTTTCCTTCCTTTTCCCTTTCTGTTTTCGCCCGGTGCAGCGCCGCACAAACACGCGCACACGTGCACAAGCGCACACACTGACGCACACGCTGTGTGCATGTTTGCAAGAAATTTCAGATATTTTTACTGTGTGCATCTTTGGTTTCTGGTTTTCAAAAAGGGCAACTGTAGACACGCCTCTTGCAATCCTGAGCAACTCAGGGCATACACAAGACACTGTGCTTCAATAAGCTTACAGCCTTTCTGATACACCCCCTCATGATGTTACCTATATTCTACTCTACTACTCACCTACTCCTACACTTACACTCTTGGGACATGGCTCACATGATGGGGAAAATTGGGATTCACTATCCTTATCCTCATTTGCACAGGATTGCCTACTAATGCATGGTTACATCTCTCACACTGAGCTTCCCCCCCTTTGCAACCAGTAATCAGTGGCCATGTTGTCTTTATCCTGCCATTCACCTGTGAAAATGGCTATTTTTAAATTATTTTCTTGTTTTTTAAAGCGCCGCACGTTTGCGTGGTGCTGCGCTATGCTTAAACATCGGAGATCGGGGGAAAAAAAAGTTAGATTTTAATAATTTTAAACATTTATAAATGCCATTGGCCTTATATTTGACCATTGGCATGCTTCCTCAACTGTATGCATCCTTTATTTGGAGCTGTCATAGCTCCGTTTAGCTATTTGCAGAACGGTACTCCATTACCAACGGAGTACATTTCTGCAGATAACACTAATCTTCCACGGACAGGTTAGTTTTTCCTGGATTGCAAATTTACCTCATTTGCATAGCTTTCAGCAGCAAATTAGGTAATTTGCATACCATGACGCTGTCCGTGCAAGAGTAGCTTTAGCAGCTCTGCGCCCTGCTGGCTGTACCTGGATCGCACGGCAGACATATTGCCTCCGTGAGCTCCTACACTCTTCTTGCACTCTGTGCAAGCTTTCGTAAATCTGACCCATTGTTTTATTATGAAGCATCTTAAAGAACCCCTGAGTCATTCAGAGCAGAGAGTAAACTGAATGTACTTCTGGATGCAATTGAATGCTTCAGTTGATTCATTCTGAGCTAATGCTGTCACACTTCCTAATGTATATCCCCTTAGAGAGATGGTATAGCAGCCATTTGCTTATTACTAGACTTCTGATTTTCCAACTGGCATTATTAGCCAGCATAGGGAACAGAATACATGCTTTTAAAATAGAAGTCCAGAAATATGTATATAATGCCTTTCATAATATAACACAATATTTAAGTATGCATCAGAAAAAAAACATTTCCCTTTCAATAAAGGTAGTTAGAAAAAGTAAGAAAAGCTTGCTACAAAATAATGTTTAACACAAACTTGTGAGAGTGTAGGAGTTAAAGACTGTTGTGGGGTAAGCTGCTATAGTATGCACTGCTGCTACAGATAGCAAGTTAGGGCAGCAGACATTCACAGTTATGTCAAAGCATCTGGTTCTGGTGTGAAACTGGACATGATTATCCAATTCCCAGTCTGGCCTCTGACTCATAATTTGAGCATTCAAACTAGTATCAATTCTGTTTTTACATTTTTCTTCTATAATTTCTACCACAGTTTACAATAGGTATTCTACATTCTGTTACGTAATTAAGACAGTATCCCTAAGCCAGAATATGATGTTACTGAGAGCCTGTCAAGGTGTAGAGTGAAACTGTTGTGACCCCAGGGATGAGTGGTAGTAACAGCTTTGATAGTGACATTCACAAGTTACATTTTCTGAATTTCACTCTGACTGGATGTACATTTATGGTGTCCAGTTTAGACAGAGGCTAGGGGTACCACACAGTAAACAACTAAACACTGATAAGACAACTGACCATCTGTAATAAAGTGGCAAGCCCCACAAAGCTGTCAGGGTTCCAGAATTTTAAACCTCTTCACAAATTACATGCAATGGTAAAACCAATCTGCTTTTTTCTTTTGTGCTTGGATCCAACAAAGGTGAATGGCCCAATACATTTCACTGCAGTTGCTGAATTTCATAGTGATGGAAATGGCAGGTATTGAGCAATTCATTTGGTGCCATACTGATAGAACCTACTGGGTATTGCCCAACTCATTTTGTATACCAAAACAGACACGCACTCTTCAGATGACTTTTCTAAGCAGAAAACAGTTTTGAGGGTGCTGTAGATTTATTGAATTGCAAACATCTATGACCTACCCTAGTTCAAAATTGATAGACAATATCTTATCAAAATATGTGAAAAAAATTTCCACAATTTGTAAGGACTCTTGGTCCTTTCTTCGTGACGTCAACAGTATTAAGTTCAATCCTGAGTTGAACTTCTTAACTGTTGATGTCACAGATTTATATACATCCATCCCACACAATGAAGCGGTAGAATGGATTCAACTCTTGATGGAGAGTTTAAATGCACCACAAGGGGAGATTGATGTTGTCTCCGAACTTTTGGGTATAGTGTTGTCTTCCAATTTCTTTGTATTTGATCAGAAATTTTATTTACAAAAACGTGGAATAGCCATGGGCTCGCCCTGTGGGGTGAGCGTTGCTAATTTATTTGTAGCCTTTTGGGAAAAGCGTTTTATTCTATCCAATGAATCTATAATGCAAAACATAAAATACTACACCAGATTCTTGGATGATATATTTGTTCTTTTCAAGGGGACTGAACATGATGCAAAGTTTTTTTTTGTTGATTATATAAACAACACTACGGACTGTTTAAAATTCACCTTTAACTTCTCTACTAATGAAACAGAATATTTGGATGTGAGATTAGCCAAGGACTTTACAGAAGGTGTTTACTTTTCTAAGATTTTTAGAAAGCCCACTTATTGCAATTCCTTCCTGCACTACACTAGTTTACACCCACCCAAACAGAAAAAATCTATTGTTAAGGGCCAACTGGTACGTGCAGGAAGGATGTGCAGCACATTAAGTGAAAGAAGTCTCTTTGAATTACAATATTTTGGGTTAGAGTTGGCTTTCCGGCTACAAGGTTGCTGTTTCCAGTGTTTTTACTGAATTGCAAACAAAGGTTATTTGCCTGCTGTCCAAAAATAATTTTATCTTTTCAAATAATTTTGACCTCCTTAAAATCTAACACTCATTATTATTTTCTGCTAAATGCCTTGTGTCCACAGTCTGTGAGATGCATTGGAAACACTGTTCTTGAAAAGTTTTATGGAACTGACAGTGCATTTCTATAAAATGAGTAGTAGAACAATCTTCTTCATTTAGTGTTAACAGAATTTCCTCCACAGGTCTGCAAGGTAAGGAAATGTTTCTATTAGCTGTAAGAAGGCTGTACTAATACACTGTGTACAACACTTCCACTGTCCAACCCCAAGACTGCAAAAGGCAGCAAGATAAGTACATACACCAAGCGGTTTCTTACGATAAATGTCCAAGTGTTACTCTGTCACAGCTAGTGGTCACCGCTGCCAATACCCAGGGTGACAGAAATCCAGGCGGAGTATGGCAGTAGCACACACACACAGCATGAGTGCAGGGCACCCTTGTCAGTGTCACATATGTAACTTTGAATATGTAATTATGTGCAGAAACAGTCAGGTAGTGTTAACAGATATTCCCTCCATAGGTCTGCCACGTAAGGAAATGTATCTATTAGCTTTAAGAAGGCTTTAGTAATACACTGTGTACAAACATTCCAATTTTCAACCCCAGGCCAAAGGTAGATGTAAAGTGAGGTCATACCTGGACAGTAATGAGTAAAGTAATGATCAGTACAGTTGTGAACAATCGAAGCCTATCAATTGATACCTCGCTCTCTCCCCCACCCTATCTGCACCAATAATTTATACACATAATCAATGGGTATGTTTTTCTCCAAAACTACTGTTGGGACATGTGTCTTATTGTTTTACAAATATTGAATCATTTGATTATTAATATTCCCCATTCAAATACTATCATTGGTGGCTTGTTGCTATCAATGTAACCTGCATGCTGTTATGATACCTATTGTTGTTCCATTTATGCATGTGTTCTGTTTGCTATGCAACTGTTCCAAATGTGTTGTTTTGGGTTAATTGGAACACCCATGCATGCTAATTTTGAAATGTTTTGTTCATGACTAACCAACATATTTTGTAAAACCTCAACACCATAGCAAATCTGGGAAGGCAGATCCTGGTTGATCCACCTGTCCTGCCTCATCTGGTTGTGGCACCAGGCCCCAGCATGCCTGGGACCTTACCTGGGATCTCCTCATCTGCTGGTCCTGCACCAACATCGGGCGGAACTGCCTCAGGAGACAGGGCCTGTCCCCCACCCTGGGAGTGAGCAAGGACAGGAAACTGTCACCCATAGCCAGGTTCGAGGTTTGGTGTGTAGCACCATCCAAAAGGAGTTTGGTGGACAGCTGCACCAGATTGAGGGCCGCCTGGTGCATCTTGAGGGTCAACCTTCCCATTCTGTCCAGCCCCCAGCATGGCCAACTTTGGGGCTGTGAAGGTGCAGTGGTAACTGCCCATGTGTGGGGACTTCAGTCCCACTGTATCCATTTGGGGGCTCATAGGCATCTGATTTCCAACCACCCTCCTTGTCCAAGGTGTTTACCCCCCACATGTGTCATATACCACCCCTGTCTGCTGTCTTGTCTGTCTTCCTACCCAACTTACCTCCCCAAATATACCTACTATCCTTCCCCAACATCCCACTCTCACCTTAAAAAAGGGGTATCTGGTCTCCCCGCAAAAAAAAAAAAAATACAACCCATACATAGCTGTCCATTTTGCACATGTGTCCACTGGACACATATAATCAGGTACAACTGGCTTGACAACACATTACTGTTGTCCTCACCTCTCTTTCAGGAGGTTGGTTGTCCAAATTAACCTCCAAATTTTGTATAAATTCACAGATGTTGCTGTAGAAGAAATGGACAGCTATGGACCTTTCCTACACCTGTCCTGCACATCCCTAGCTATGTTTCATAATATACTACACTCTGTGTACCCCTTTTTTCAACACTTTCCTATCACCCCTTTTTCTTTTCTTTTAAGGAAATTAGCACTGGGGTAAGTGGGAATAAGCGGCAGTAAGTGAAGCTAAAACGGATTAACCGTAGCTTGGCATCACTTACAGTCACGCAAACCTGCTTACAACTGCTTAAAAGTGCCTTAATCACTTTGCATCCATCAGACCTTGTTCTACCCAGAAACAAAATAGTCAGCCCTCCCAAACCTCGGACACTGTGCTCTACAATCACATCAACATACCACTACACAATCTGAGCGGTGAGAATCTGTAATGCTTTAACAAACATATCATGCATTCTAGTCATTTAACATTCAGAAAAAAAACCATCAGTCCTAAGTCTCAAACTATGACTCTGTACACCATCTGAGCTGTAGAAATTAATGTAGCTTTTTCAAACATATCATACAATAGAGGCATATAACATTAGGGAGAAAGCTCTGTGGAATCATTCATGTGTTGTATATAGACATACACACACACACACACACACATATATATATATATATATATATATATAATTCCCTTTCAGAAGACTGAAACATCATAAGCTTGAAATTCATAAGCCTGAAACCAAAAGCCTGAAAACTCAAAAGCCTGAAACCCAAAAGCCTGAAAACACACAAAATACATATACTGACTTTAAACAATATAAACCATATTACTTTCCACTAAGTATAAGCAGGGGGGCAAGACCCCCTTTACCACCCACACCCTCTGCTACTTAAATATATCAGCTCCGAGAATGCACTTCACTACACTAAGTGCAATCTTGGAGTTGATATATTTAAGTAGCAGGGAGTGTGGGGGGCACAGCCCCCCACATGGGGGTTGCAGGTGGGCTTGCTCCCACTGCTCATACTTGGTGACAATTGCTATACTTTGTTTTGTATGTGTTTCTGTGTGTCTTTGTACTGGCATATTAGCATTATTTGTATTCTGCGTGTTTTCAGTCTTTTGAGTTTCAGGCTTTTGAGTTTTCAGGCTTTTGAATTTTTAGGCGTTTGGTTTCAGGCTTATGAATTTCGAGCTTATGATGTTCCAGTCTTCTGAAGGGGAACAATATATATATATATATATATATATATATATATATATATATATATATATATATATCTGTTGAAATATATATATATATATATATATATATATATATATATATATATATATATATATATATATATATATATATACATATACATAGATATATACATAGATATATAAATGTATGTACATAACATGCAGTGCAGTCAGACCTCAAAACCATCCCTCTCAACCTCTTAGTGCAAGACACCTGTACAAAGGCTGTAAAAGGGTGGGAGGAATGGGCCAGATATAGGGACATACTTCAACTATCGCTGTTAGAAATGAAGACATTTGCTACAGCAACAGGGTGCATTTCAGCAGAGAATTACTGAAGGATATGAGGATGGAAACTGAAATGTTATGTCATTATTTACTGACATTAATCCTTGGATCATCATAGTGATTTACCAGACAAATACAAATAAATTGTGTAACAGAACAAAAGTATGGGCCAAACATCTGGGCATTCTGTGAAAATCCTGGCAGTGGAGAAGTATGCTCAGAAGCCCTTAGTGCAATGAATCTGGACCAAGCCTGACAAAGTGGGGGAACAAAGGCATGAAATTATGGACATATCTAAAATATGTGAGTAGATAAGCTGAGAAAGTTGATGCAGCAACACTGTATGTCCAAACATATATTGACTGAAATATCACTGCTCAATTGCTTCTCATTAGTTAGTGACCTCTATCCCCACATCATCCCACTAGTGTGTCAGGAATACATAACAGTTATGAGGACCAGGGCAATGATATCAGCCAGACAACAGGACATCCTTCAAATGTGTGGACATAACACATTAGGGAAACTACACTCAGTTAACATGCAACATCCAAACTGCAATCAGACTGACATAACACTACCCAAATTCAGCTCTGGGGTTGTACACATGCATTTGCAAATATAACAGGCACTACAGGGATGTAACACTAGTGGAAAACAGACACTGGTGTGAAAGTGCCTACCAGCAACCAATTGCACCACAGTCACAGTGACATACCAGTAAGCAAACTGAACACTACAGCATAATGACTGTGTGAGCAACAATATCCCATTTGCTACTCACACATTACCTCTACATATACTGCTCCAAATCCCAGTGTAGTGGGAATCTTGAGGTGTTATGGGACATGTCACGGTCTGCCCGTACAAACATATACATGTGATAGGGAACCAAAAACTGAAGCAGCATGCACAGTCAGATAGAAAGGACCCATGACACTCACATGTACCCCCCTCCCTATACAGCCCAAATAACATGTACACACTACACTGCTACACAGTCCTGACAGTCTGTTAACAATGGCCAGACATACACAGACTTCTCAAATGTACAGTTTGACACAGAATGTATAGGCACAGGATTCATATCTATGGCCGCTTCCTTGTTACTTGTCTGGGGGACTATGACATCACTGGGATGGTAGCAGGAATGAAGGCAATAAATAATGATACTACATATCTCTGAACCTCTTAGTGCATGACATCTGGATAAAGCCTGACATAATTGGGAGACAGAGGCCCAAACACAGGGGTATATTGGACATATTGCTGTTATAAATTTAGACAGTTGCTGATGTTACTGGGTTTGTTGTCACATATCCTTTCTGAGGGATATTAAGTCAGTAACACCAATGGATGTTAGCATGTACTGACTGCATTCCCCAGAGTATCCTACTGATTAGCCAAGGGCAAAGACTGTGTGGGGAACAGACCAAACATATGAGCCACACATCTGGACAGTGTCTATGCCTCTGGACAGTGTAGATGCATGACTGCAGTCATGTAACAGAATGAAAATCCCCTGACAGCTGCCAAACATGTCACCCAGCACTTTATGAAGCACAGTAAGACCAACACAACACTCCCCCACATCAGCTCTGGGCAATTACCCATGTATAGTCAAATTTACTATGCACTACAGGGATGGAACTGTAGTGAAAAGCAGATAGCGATGCAAAAATGTCCACCCAAAAACATTTGCACCACAGTCACAGCAACATACCAGTACCCAAAATGAACTCCAGAGTACAACGACTGTCTGAACAAACATATCCTGATTGCCAGTCACACACTACACTGACACATATTCACCAAAATCACAGTGTAATAGGAATCCTGAGGTGTTACAGGATCATTTCACAGTCTGCCCCTACAAGCATACAGACCTGCTAGACCACCAGTAGCCATAGAAGCATGCACAGTCAGATAGGTAAAGGATTGTATGGCACTCTCATCTGTTATTCTCTCTACCCAGCCCAACAAAAATCTACACACAACACTGCTACACAATCTTGACAGTCTGTTCACAATGGCCAGACATGCATAACTGGCATATGTACAGATTTGTACAGAATTTCCAGGGTATGGAACCATAATCCTGGCCACTGCCGCATACCATGGCCAGGAGCCTGCTAGGTCACTGGGATGATAACTGGAGTGCAGTCAATAATTAATTATATACCATACCTCTGCATCTCATAGTGCAGGCCATTTGAACATTGCATGATGTACTTGGGGGACAGGGGGACAGAAAGAAGGACATATCACACATAATGGTGTTACAAACCGAAACAGTAGCTGGTGTTACATGTGTTGTTGTAACATAACATTCCTGAAGGATATGATATGTAGAACACAAATGAATGTCAACAGTTAGTAACTACAATCCTGACATTATCCTAGTGACACCACAAAAACAGACATTGTTCAAGAAACTGACCAAACATTACAGGCAAACCTCTGGCAACTCTGGACAACATGCCATTTGAGAGGTATGCCAGAGGCATATCACTGTCAGATGTCTAGTCACTCAGTAAATGCATGCCCAGATGAACCCTGTCAATCTAGCAACCTTCCATGTGTATAACAGCACTAATGACATACAATTTGTACCAAATTCTGGAGCTTTGTCCCACATGTTGTTGGGCTGTCTCCACATGTCCTGTCCTGTGAGGTATTCCCACCTACTGTCTATGAAGCTGTAGCCCCCACACCTCCATAATGTCCTCTGCACAGGCAAGGAAAAGGGGCAAGGCCCACATGAAGGATGTCCCATATGTTGGAACTAGCAGCAGTGTCCAAACCCATACCACAATATTATGTGGGCACCTAAATAGCTGTATGGCCTCAGCAATACCTGACAGGACAACATCAACCCCCTCAAGGTAGGCTGAACACCTGTGGTGGACAGCAGCAATACACAACTACCATCATAGGTAGAAATAATCACGGGATGGGACAAGAAGGAACAGGTGCCTCACAGGCAGCCATGTCACCTTTTTCTGCACAAGCAAATAAGTTCACAGGTGATGTACACTAAGGCTGTCTTTGAGTGCAAACTGGATACATCCACCAAGGCCAATCAGTAGGCCTTCCAGACATGTGTTTGCAATTCCAGAGCCAACACACATATCTGCTCTGTAGTGGTGGTCAATAACACCACATACACATATGCCATAGATATTGGCAACCAGCTGCAAACAGGTGAAGTGTAAACTTCACCCCCCATCCCTCCATAGGTACACATGTGCATGTACAGCAGCTGCCCCCCTCCCCTCATGATCAGGAAGCAGGTCTGTAATACCCTCTCAAAGGCAACACACAGAGGTCTCCATAGTCCTGATACCATTCCTGGCTGCATCCTACATGAACACAGGCATGGGCTCAAAGACCCATTTGCAGTGTAGTCAACCACAGCCTGAGCACCGGTGTCATCCCAGCTGCACAGAAGACAGACAGAAAGTACAGAAAGTCGATAGAAAACAGGTTATGCATTAGCATGAATGTTCTGAAGGATACACATCTGAAACTGAAATGTATGCCATTATGTCATGACAGAGGTCCTCAATAACATGGCCAAAAAACTCAATACTCTCCATTTAATATACTAACATAATATTAATATGCAATAGGAGATAAATAAAAATATATAGCTCAAATCCCCAAACCAAGATAGTGAAGTGGTCAGAGTCCCAGCTTTGCATGCAGGCATACACGATTTGAATACTACAACAAGCAATCCAATTTTACATGGGAAAGCAGTGTTAAAAGTAATATTTTCATATTAAAATATGTGGTAAGTTATTTTTGTCACCCAGGGTAGTGTAGCTGGTGTAAAATGGAAGTGTGAGTACATATAACATGTGAAACCACCCATGTAAACATGTGTCCCATACAGTATAGTTACACCCCTTACTACTGTAATGGAAGCACATTTTATATTTTATAAGAGATATATAAAAATATATATATATATATAAATATAGTATAATATGATATAATACTATTATAAGGATATATTATTATTATTATAATGTTATAATGTAATATATATAAAAATATTTTATAAGAATGAACTGTGAGTAATGGTTAGAAATGCACAGCTATACTTAGCAGGTTAAACATTGCTCAGACATGAATGCTAAGCAGCAGGTAGGTCAGCTAAGCAGATTCGTGCACTGGTAAACATTGCTAAGTGAAGCCAACACAGATTAAGTATCTGTGCGTTTAACCATGTGTTGGCATCACTTAGAGTAGTGCAAACCCACTTACAACTGCATAAAACTGCTTTAATCACTTTGTTTCCATCAGCCACTGTTCTACCTAGCAACAAAATAATCAGCCCTGACAAGTTTCAAACCCAGGGTTCTGTATACCATAGTCAAAACAATGTACCACTACACTATTTGAGTTGCAAGGATTGCAGATGCTTTTTCAAACATATCATGCAGTAGAGTCATTCAACAGTAGGGAAAAGATTCTGTAGAATCAGTCAGGTTTTGTATTTATACATATACATATGTATATATGTATGGAGATGCATATATATGTGTATATATATATATATATATATATATATATATATATATATATATATATGAAAAAACATATACATAATATAAATAGAGATATACACAAAATATATACATATATATATAAGACTAAATATATACAAAAATTAAAAAAAAAAATATATATATATATATATATATATATATATATATATATATATATATATATATATATATATATATATATATATATATTCTCATAACATTTATTGGAGTCATACCTCACAACCATACCTCTCAACATCTTAGTGCAAGAAATCCGGCCAAAGACTGTCCAACTTGGGGGGGCAATGGGCCCAAACTAAGGACATATTTAAATATTGCTCTTATAAATGAAGAATGTTGCCAGAGTGACAGGGTTTGTTTCAGCATGCATCCTTTTAAGGATGTGAGTTCTGAAACTGAAATGTATGTCAACATTTACTGTCAGAAATCCACAGATCATCACAGTGATGTACCAGGGATATAAAAATAATGACTTTGTGGAACAGACCAGAAATATGAACAATAAACCTGGACATGCTGCAACAATCCGGACAGTCAATCGGTAGGCTCAGAACCCCTTAGAGCAACAAATCTAGACAAGTGGGGGGAGAAAGGCATGAAAATAGGGACATATCTGAAATATTGGAGTAGATAAGCTGACACAGTTGCTGCAGTAACACCCTCATGTCTGTCTTAACATATATTGACTGAAATAGCACAAGTCCAACAAACACTCAGTTACTTCTCACTAGTTAGTGACAAATCCTCACATCATCCCACTGATGTGTCAGAAATACACAACACTTACAGGGGCCAGGCTACAGTACATCCTACAAATATCTGGACATAACATCACATTAGGGAAAAGCCACGGTGGTGCAGCGGTAGCATTGTTGCCTCACAGCAAGAGGTTTTCCCATTCAATTCTCAGCTGGAGTGCCTTCTGTGTGGTGTCTGCATGTCCTCCCCGCAGTTGGGTGGCGTTCAAAAGACATGCATGATGGGCATGCCTTCGTTGAAGGTTGGGCATCAGGCTGGCACCTCAGCATCCATAAAAATCTACTGCTAATTCATTAGCAGACCGGAGTTCTGCTGTGGCGGCCCCTAACCAGGAAAAGCCGAAAGAAGAACAACACTCAGCTGCTAAGCATGTCACCAAGCGCTGTCCAAACTACAGTCATACTGACACAACACTAACCCAAATCTGCTAGGGAGAATTACACATATATTGGAAAATACATCAGGCTCTACAGGGATGTAAAAGCACTGAAAAACAGACACCAGTGTGAAAGTGCATACCCACAATCAATTCCACCACAGTCACAGTGACATACTGGCAAGCCAAAGGAATAGTACAGTATAAGGTCTATGTGAACAAAAATGTCTCAACATGTTTGCCACTCACACACTCCCCTACATATACTGGCCCAATTCACAGTGTAGTATGATGCCCCACTATGTTATGAGACATATCTCAGTCTGCCCCTACAAACATATACAGCCAATAGACCACCAGAAACAGGAGCAACATGCACAGACAGATAGAAAAGGAGCCATAACACTTACATCCACCTGCCTCCCTACACAGGCCATATAACATTGACACACTACACTGCTACACCATCCTGATAGTCTGTCAACAATTGCCAGAAATACACAGAGTCCCTCAGAATGTCCATGCTTTCCCCTCATATATAAGGTCTCTTCCACATAACATGTCTGGCAGTCTGATACATCACTGGGATGGTATCAGGAATGTAGAAGCTAAATAATCATATACCATACCTATCAACCTCTTACTGTATGACATCTGGACAAAGCCTGACATAATTGTGGGATAGAAGTCCAAAAACAGGGGCATATTTGAAATATTGCTGTTATAAACTGAGAATGTTGCTAGTGTAACAGGGTTAGTTGTAACATATCTTTTCTGAGGGATATGATGTCAGAAACACAAATGGATGTTAGCAGTTACTGACTGCAATCCCCAGAGTAAGCTACTGATTTTCCAAAGACAAAAAATGTCTGAGGAACACACCAAACATAGGAGTCCAAACTCTGGCCATTCTGCATATAGCCCATACAGTTGAGAGTTATGTCAAACACATAAAACTGTCAGAGATAAAATCACACAGAAACTCCTTGTCCACACAAACCCTGTTAGACTAACATTAATCCAAATGTATAATAGCAATACTTACATTCTGTCTCTATGTCTGGAACATTCTCCCACATTTTGTTGGCCCGTCTCCACAGTTTTGGTTGTAAGAGGTATCTCCAAATACCCTCTGTGATGCTGTTGTTCACACACCTCCATGAAGTCCTCCTCACTGGCAAGGAAAAGTGCCAATGCCCACATGAAGTACTCAATTACAGGAGTGTGTTGCCATGCCATTGGCTATATGAATAACAACACAGCTGTTGTGCATTCAATTAGCAAGTGGGGACACAAATTGATGCGCAGGCCATCAGCTGCTCATGAGCATTACCTGCAAAAGGCAAGCTGCTGTCTATGCAAGACAGTTGTACACCCTACATCCATGAGAGAGACAGAGAGAGAAACAGTGAAAAAAGCAGGATATAACCACCTACACTTGGGAAAAAAAATGTATATCAAACAAGTAAGCATGTAATGGACTGCAGTAGGGGGTATGTAAAAATGGGAAATAGGAAGTTTAACAGATATGTCTCAACAAGACTTGCTGTACTGATATATTGCTAATCAGAACAGATGGCCATAGCATCTGGTTCTGTCTACAGTGACATAGATCATAGATCAGGCCCCTGAGTCACCCCAGGAAAGGATGGCTCACATATGACTACTACTGGAGTGTGTGTTGAACAATACTGACTGTGACAATGCTATGCCAGCTACTGGGATGTCATACATATCCATATCTTACTTGTGAATACAACTATGATATACTTGTTTGTCTCAGAAATGTGAGAGACCTATACATGGTATTTGCATAGTAAAGTATTGTTGCAGATGTGTTTGCTGAACTGCGTGTGATATACTGAGCTCATACCATGTAACTGTCCAGTGTTATGCACACTGACCATATGTGTGCCTCATATTTGTAGTCATTTACTCATAGAGTTGTGTTATGTCTGGCAAATCCCTGGCAAATCTGTGAAGACTTACATTACATCTCATTCTTTTTCCTCTTACTGTTCCTGTTAGGGGTTGCCACAGTGGATCATCTGTTGCCATTTCTGCCTGTACTCTACATCTTGTTCTGTCACACCAACCACCTGCATCTCGTCTCTCACCACTTCCAGTACCTTATCTGAGGCCTTCCTCTTTTCTTCTTACCTGGCAGCTACATCCTTATCATCCTTTTTCCAATATACTCAGCATCCCTCCTCAGCACATGTCCAAACCAATGTAATCTTGCCTCTCCGGCTTTGTCTCAAAACCGGCCAGCATGGGCTAACCCTCTCATATATACATTGCTAATCCTGTGCACCCTCATCATACCCAATACAAATCCTAACATCTGTAACTCTGACACATCCAGCTCTGATTCCTGACTTTTTGTCAATGCCACTGTCTCCAACCCATATAACATAGCTGGTCTCACTACCCTCTTGTAGACCTTCCCTTTCACTTTTACTGGTACTTGTCTGTCACAAATCACTCCTGACACTCTTCTCCACCCTCTCCATCCTGCCTGTACTCTCTTCTTCACCTGTCCTCCACAGTTGTTATTACTCTGAAATGTTTATCCCAATCATTTCAATACATCCACCTTTGCCAACTCTACTCCCTGCATCCTCAACATTCTGCTATCCTCCTTCTCACTCACACACAGATATTCTGTCATAGTCCTGCTGATCTTCATTCCTCTCCTCTCTAGAGCATATCCTCACCACTTCAGGTTCTCCTAAATCCGTTCCCTACTCTCAATACAGTTCACAATGTCATCTGCAAACATCATAGTTAACAGGGACTCCTGTATGATCTTGTCTGTCAACCTCTCCATCACCATTGCAAATAAGAAAGGGCTCATAGTTGATCCCTGATGTCATCCCACCTCTACCTTAAATGCATCTGTCACTCCCACTGCAGAACTCACCACTGTCACACCACCCTTGTACATATCATAGACCACTCCTACATATATCTCTGCCACTCATGACTTCCTCATACAATACCACAACTCCTCTCTAGGGTACTCTGTCATATTCTTTCCTCTAAGTCCAGAAAGACACAAAGCAACTCCAGTCCTGTCCTCCTCTGTACTTCTCCATCAACACTCTCAGAGCAAACATCGCATCTGTAGTGCTCTTTCCTGGCATGAAACCATACTGCTGACCACTACTCATCACCTCCCTGCTTAACCTAGCTGCCACTACTCTTTCCCATAACTTCACGCTGTGACTGATCAATGTTATCCCTTTGTAGTTACTACAGCTCTGCACATTAACCATATTCTTAAAATGGTACCCAAATACTTTCCCTCCACTCCTTATGCAACCTCTCACTTTCCAAGATATCATTAAACAATCTGATTAAAAACACCACTGCCATTTCCCCTAAACACCTTCAGGCTTCCACAGGTATGTCATGTGGACCAACAGGCTTTCCAGTATTCATCCTCTTCATAGCTATCCTTGGTAAGCTGTTGCACTTTCTGATTCACCATACCCACATAATCCAACATTCTCTCTCTCATTCTCTTCATTCATTAGCCTCTCAAAGTAATCTGTCCATCTGGTCAACACACTGCCCTCGCTTGTGAGTACATTTCCCTCATTATTCTTTATCACCCTTATCTGCTGCACATCTTTCCTAGCTCAGTCCCTCTGTCTATCCAATAGGTACAATTTATTTCATCCCTCCTTAGTGTCCAACCTGTCATTCAACTCTTCATATGCCTCATCCTTAGCCTTTGCCACCTCTCTCTTTGCCATGCACCTCATCTTCTTATATTCCTGTCTACTTTCCTCATCTCTCTGGCAATCCCACTCCTTCTTCCCCAAACTCTTTCTCTGTAAACTGTCCTGTACTTCCTTAGTCCACCACCAGGTCTCCTTGTACTCCATCCTCCCGCCACATGTCACACCAAGCACCTTTCTGGTCATCTCCCTTACTTGCTCTGCTGTGCTTACCCAGATATTTGTTAAATCTTCACTGCCACCCAGTGCCTGTCTTAACTCTTCTCTGAACTCCACCTCACAATAACCTTTTTCCAGTTCCCACCATTTGATCCTTGGTGCTACCCTCACACTCCTCCTCTTCTTGATCACCAAGGTCATCTTACGGACCAACATTCTATGCTGCCTAAATACACTTTCCCCTGTCATCACTTTACAGTCTCCAATCTCCTTCAAACTGGCCCTCCTACACTGGATATATTCCACCTGTGTGCATCTTCTTCCACTCTTGTATGTCACCCTATGCTCCTCCCTCGTGTTATAGTACATATTCACCACAGCGATGTCCATCCTTTTTCCAAAATCCACTACCATCTCACTGTCTACATTCCTTTTCTTAACACCATACATACCCATGACTTCCTCATCCCCTCTGTTCCCTTCACCAACATGCCCACTGAAATCTGCTGCAATCACCACTCTGTCACCCTTGGGTACAGTCATCAACATCTTTCTCATCCATCGCACAACCAACTTGCGTAGCATATGCACTAACAACAGTCATCATTACACCATCAGTTTCCAGCTTCATGAACATTACTCTATCAGACACTCATTTCATCCTCCAAAAACACTCTTGGCATACTGTTCCTTCGAGATTACTCCTACCCCTTTTCTCCTCCCATCCACACCATGATAGCACAATTGTGACCTGACTCCCATACACCTAGCCATACTCCCCTTCCATCTGGTCTCTTGCACACACAATATATCAACCTTCCCCTGGCCATCATATCAGCTAGCTCTGTCCCTTTACCAGTCATACTGCCAACATTAAAAGTTCTTACCCTCACTGCCACACTCCTAGCTTTCTCCTCTCTTCCTACCATATGAGTGTTGTACATCCTCCAGGGTATGCCTGTCAATGCAATGGCTACTGTGCTATCAAATGTGTCACAGCAATATTAAGACAGTGTCAATAATTTTGTTCCATTGCCCCCATGTATTTGTGGCGTCCTACAGATGTCCTGCTCTAATGGGTTGAGAGGGATGACTGGGCAGGAAGAGTGTGAATAGAATGTGCCATACTGACATAGAACAGAAATGTATATCAGGTATTACCTGTGCACTGTCAGTATGAGTAGGTGTATCTTGCTGCCTCATAACAACAGACATGGGAAGCAAAATGTCAGTTAATTAAGCTGCACATATTGTACATGTGTGTAATCTTAGTTACTGTGCATCCAACAGAGTGACATTTCTACAGCTACTGGTTGTTGCATTGCCCTGACACAGTCATGGGTACAATAAGCATGATTATCAGTTTGAAACTGGAGAGGTGTCCAGCTGTGTTATGACTTTGTGTCCATGCCTACTACAAACAGCTATATGAACACCTACATAGCTGTATGGACTTAGCAATACCTTAATTGTAAAACCTGCCTCCACCAAAGTAGAGTAATCCTCTTTGCTGGACAGCAGCAATACACAAACCACATACTTGGTCCCTATATTGGCTGTACAGGGCAAAGTAGGAGCAGGCACCAACCTGGCATCAAGTCAGCCATTGTCTGAACAAGCATATAAGGTCACAGGTGGATTACTGTAAGGCTATGAGTACAAACTGGACACATCCACCAAGGCCAATCACAAGGCCATCTTCCCATATGTCTGCAATCACAGAGGCAACAAACCAACCCAACCTGTAATGGTGGTCAATCAGACCACATACACACACAACATAGCTATAGCCAACCTGCTGCAGATAGGGTTAAGGCAAACATCACTCCCCTGGTTCAGCATCACTATAGGTGGATATGCACAGCACAGACACCCCTCCCCTCATCACCAGTGAACAGGTACATATTGCCTACTTAAAGGCAACAAATGTAAGTATCCATGGGACATGATAACATCTCTGTTTGCATCCTATAAGAACTCAGGCATTTGCTCTCAGCTCCATTACAAACTGTAGTCACACCATGCCTCAGCACAATCCAGACCCCATCCACAAGGAAGATGGCCAATGTCATCCCTCTACAGAGACCTGAATGAGGAATTGAGGATTATGCAATTAACTGGCCTTCATTGGGGGGAATATGACACATCAGGACCAGGAGTGCAATGCAAGCTGATACTGTGCTGATAGATTACAGGGGCATGGTGTGGTTGTGAGTAGTGGCTACTGGAATTCAATGTACATGTGCAGGTACTGTACATTTTGTTGTCAAGTGTATGAGGTCCTGTGATGTGTTTCCCTATTTATGTCTTCCAGGTGCAATGTTGCATCAGAGAAGGACAACATTTTCAGCGGCTAAGACAACCATAATCACAGAAGCCATACTACAGAACCATGCAATAATGTTTGGCCGAAGCCAGCAACATCTGCAGGAGAGGACTGCCCTGTGGGATGACCTTGTCCACAGGGTAAACAATATTGGCCTGCACACACGTACATATCAGCAGGTCCGACACTGTGCAACCGACCTCATACGCCATGCCCGGCAAAGGGCTGCTGCCATGGCCAGGGACCACACAGCCAGAGGTGGGGGCCCAGTCATGCAGCCCCCACTGACACCCACCGAGGAGCTCCTCACCAATCTTGAGGCAACCATTCCAGCACAAAATCAGGTTACAGACCCCCACATGCTGGAGGTGGGTGGCACCCAGACAATGGACGAGAAGTGTGCAGGTAAGGCCCCAGTGGACATTACTAAACTAGTGTAGCAGACATACTTGTATCTGTAGAGTATCTGCATGCATGTGTCAGGTCAGATTGCAGTTGTGGATGGGGTTTTCTAATGCACAGAAGTGCACATCTATGATGAAGAACAGCAAATTGTGTAGTATTGGGGGTTGTACTGTGAATGTGCAGACAAGTTGAATCCATCCTGTACCAATGCCACATGTGAGTCTGCTGACAATATCTCTCTGCCACAGTTACCTAGGTCCCTCTGGTGTGCATGTGGGACAGTAGCCTGAAGTTGGTGAGTATGGAATTGTTCTGTTGTGTTTTTCCAATACCCCAGGCATGTGAAGGGCATGCAATTTACCATGCACACAACTGTCACTCATAGCCGTATTGTTTCATGTGCATGCTCACTTGTGGTGGGGTTAACTGCATTGCATAACAGTGGTCACCACAGGGGCCTCTCTGAAGAGAATGTAACATTCCTGTAGCATACCACACAACCTGTCAGTGCAAGACTTCTGGACAGAGACCAGCAAAATGAGGGGATAAATGGCCTAAGGTAAGGACATGTGTGAAACATTACTCTTATACAGTGGATATAAACAGTGTACACATCCCTGTTAAGATGCCAGGTGTTTGTGATATATACACATTGAGACCACGGTATGTCAGTACACACCTTTTCCAACCTTTAATGTGACCCATAACATGAACAATTCACTTGTAAAACCAACCAATCTGTTGGGCACCAGATATGGAGTATACAAACTTTACAATAAGCTGGATGCATACATGTGTACACTCTTCAAATAATATTTTATTGCAGCAACTTTTGATTTACTGACAGCATTCAGTCTGCTTGGGTACACACCTGCCATCAAGTAAATGAGTAACACCAAATAACAGTATGCTGTCCAAGTAGGATATTCATGACATATGCTCAGTTAAATGTAAAGAAAAATAAAGTATCAGACCAAGATGGCTAGGCACCGACACAGTTTAATAACACATAAGGAGTATAAAACAATAAAAGTAAGCATTTTCATGATTACCACATCACTTCATCAGACTAGTTGATGACTGAAACATAACTAATTTAAATAAAAATCAACCAGTCAGCTATTAAAGATAAAGCAAACCAATAAACACTAAAAGGCATATACAAAAAATAACACATTATGTTACAACCATTTAAAATCCTGAAAATGAATGCTTAAAAACAATAATAGGTCATATGCAGACTTAGTGTTTAAGTGGATGTGCTTTAAGGAAGGGTTTAAGGCTAGAGGCCCCATTTATGCCAGATGGTTTATCTGCATTAAAGAACAAGATCCATTCCTGCACTGCTGTCTCTGTTCTATTAACTAAGTCACCACCTCTAATCCCCACATCCAATATCTGAAGTACAAAAAATTTAAAAGTATGTTCTGGCCTATACTGTATAATGTGCTGTGCTAATGAGTTGGTGTCTTTCTTGTGTTTAATATCCCTGTAGTGCTCAATAATTCTATCTTTTAAGGATATATTAGTTTTGCCTATGTAAAAGGCATGACAGACCTGACAATTACTGAGGTAAACAATGTTGATTGTCTTGCAGTCAGCATAAACGTCAAGCTCTATTTTAAAATTAGCATATGGGTGTGACTATAATGAGCCTGTAAATATATACTTACAAGCTGAGCAAGACCCACAAGTAAAAGTGCCCAACCTGCTTGATTGAATTCCCTTCTTACAGTGCTGGGATCTGTAACAAAGATGTTTCTTGAAAGGCTTATTATTCTTAAACGCAAAGTGTGGTACTGTATCTATCTCTCCTTCCACTTCTTCTATAGTATGTAGTATGTTCCAATTATTTTTATGATATCACAATATTTATTAATATCACTAGAGTATGGTAAAGAAACTCTAAAAGTGTCTCTATCACCAGAAGGTGCCACTGGTATATCTAGTGCCACCTTATCTTTGAAATATGGTCTACATCTCCCTTCTTTCTCTTTCCATACATTAATGATTGAAGCTCTAGTAGCAAAAACAACACCTGAATTACGATAACGGACGGCAACCCACCGTCGGCTATGTTTATAGTAGGCATCGATAAGAACACGGCTCAGACTGAATAAAAACTTTAATATAGGAACTCAAATACAATAAAAAAGTACAACTCGGTTAAGCGCTTTCATCTGCAACAGTGCAGACTTCTTCAGAACAATAACATTATAACAATACTCTCTTTTAAAACCTTTTTGGCGCCAAATATGCACTTCACAAATTTAAAGTGCTAGTGCCTACTATAATATGCTGTCATTCAAACAATACAAAAAATAGAACAACCTTCTTTCAATTTCAATGGACATCACTCAATTCATTTCCAATAACTTAAATAATAAATGAATATAAGTGTATATATATTGTAAATATAAATAAAATATATTTCATATAAATCTAAAATGTAATTCTAAAATCAATCAACAGATGTATTATAACAGCTTACACTGTAGGCTGCTTTTATATACTCCCCTAGTCAGTGCCTGCTAAATAAATGCATGATTTGCATTTTTCATACCATAATACTATTAGTACAATAACACCACTAATATATACATAAAATTTGTTGACCATAGACATATAATAAGATTATAATAAAATTGATACGGAATGAACAATATAGATGATTATTGCAATACCAGAAAAGGTTTTATTGATACATACTCATTTAAACCCGGTTCCCTGGATGCATCCGTCCGTATTTGCCAGACAGTCTCCTTTTTACTTAAAATAGCTTTAAAATTTCCTCCATGGGTAGAATAATGCACCTGATCGATAATTGCAAACCTAAAACTGTGTCCATCATCATTTTGTTATGTGCCTATAAAGTGCGTTCTTTGTGTCTTTGGTTCTTATTTTATATAGGTGATCGTATATACGCTTACGCTGCTGTCTCTCTGTCTTACCTATATAAAACGTGGAACATAATACACATTTTGCCAAATAAATGATGCTTTTTCGTATTACAATTACCCCTTTTAAATTTTATGCAGGTGTTGTTTATGTCATCCAATCTACATCCTTCACTTTCATTGATGACTGAACACTGATTACATGACCCACATCTCCTAGTTACTCCATTTTTGTTGGTGTTTATTGGATCTCTAGTGCCATACTCCAGGTATTGTTTGATATTCATACCCATCTTATATACAAAACTAGGTCTTAAACCCACTCTATTTTTTAACTCATCATCTACTATTAATGAATTCCAATGTCTTATAATGATATTCCTGATGTCATTAACATATGGTGTATACATCAAAACACATACTCTGTTGGAGGGATTAGTATCACTCGTGACATTATTCACCTTAATGTTGTTAATTTCAACACCCAGTAAGGGGGGTACTTTTTACCCCACTCATTCCAAACATACTTAGATATATCTTCTAATAACCATCTTGGGTACCCCCTATTGGCAAACATAGATGTAATGAATTCCAACTCCTTTTCCATCACCAGAAAATTTGATGACCTCCATGCCGCTCTAATACATTGCCCTTTAAATATATTTTTCAATATGTGTTTTGGATGATCGCTAGAGTATTGTAAATATCCATTAGAGAATGTATCTTTCCGATAAATTACAGATTGAAATCCATTATTAGTATGCCTTATAAATGTATCTAAGTAAGATGTTCCTTCCTTACTAATGCTATGTGTAAACTTTAAAAACTCACTAGTCTGATTGATATATTCAATGAATTCTTTAATAGTCTCTTCTGGTCCATTCCATAAAATAAACATATCATCCAGAAATCTAGTGTAATAGGATATGTGTTTATAGTATTCGCTCTTAAATATATAATTATTTTCCCACTCCAACATAACCATATTGGCAAATATGGGGGCACACGAAGCCCCCACCTCTAGTTTGTTTATAGTATTCCCCTTCAAAATATATAAAGTTATTGTCTAACACAATACCCATCATATCAGTAATAAGATTGATGCGGTCCCAACTCATATTAGAATATTTCCTTAAACTACTACAAAAATCATCCAAACCTTGGCCTCTAGGTATACTTGAAAACAAGTCGACCACATCAATAGTAATGTAAGTTAACTTTTCCTTCCACATTTCTGGAGTAAGATGGGATAAAAACATCCAGGAATCTTTTACCAAATGTGGAATAATATCGTAGATCGGTTTAATCCATCTGTCAATAACCACTCCAATTGGAAATGTTTTCAATTTACTGCCTGATATGATGGGGCAAAAAGGAGGTTTAACTATATTCTTATGTACCTTGGGGATACCTACAATGGTAGCCAAAATAGGAAATTCAGCTTTCATAAAATTATATATATCTTCAGTTATTCTTTGATCTATTAAGTATTCATTTAATGCCAAATCAATTTTCTTATAGCATATATTAATCTCATTTAAAGACGTTACATCTTAATTACCTGACTCCATTAATATTTTTTGCATTTCATTTATATAATCAATCGTATTATAAAGAACAATACCCCCTCCCTTGTCTGGTTTCATAACTCTTATATTTTTATTCCTAGATAATTCTACCAGACACTGCCTCTCCTTCATGTTTAAGTTGTCTTTTAGCAAATATTTATTAGTTGTTTTGTTAAACCACTGGATATCAAAACTAACTAATTCCTCAAAATTAGACACTTTTGTATGGCTCCGGGGGATATAAGTGCTTTTATTCTTACACATATCCCTATTATTATTAACAACATTCATGGATTTGTCACCTTTGTTATTAAATAATAACGTTAAATTTAGCCTTCTGCAATATAATTTGAATTCAATTATGGTGTCAACTACATCAAACTCAACTGTTGGTATATATTTCATACCCTTGATAAACAGAGAACCATGTTCATCTCTAACAGTACCATCCGTATAATTGTAAATCTTTAAATCATTAAATTGATACACTATTCTATCCTTCTCATCTTCACAAATTAATCCATCATTCACTTCATTATGTGTAACTACTATAGATGATTCATCAGAAAAATAACCATCATACTTTGACAAAACATTATCTACCCTCGAGTTTGTCGATTTCTCTGGTAATAATTCTGCTTCATATGTGTTGTGTAAAAACGTCCCCCTTGAACATTTGTACCACTTTCCTCATGTAACTCTTCATTATCATCATAATTCATCTTATTTTCATATATATTATGTGTATGTTTCCAAATATAGGCTTTATTTTCCTTATATTGTTCCATATCATGTAAAATCTTTTTATTTTTTCTCTCATATATTTTTCCCGCTTTACTGTCCGCTAAATTGAATTGTTTATCATACAAGTCCCGCCATTGGGGAAAAAGTATATCACTCAATATGTCCTTATTCAACTTTTCCAAATCCAGAACCATTCTACTCAATTTTTCATAATTTTTCTTAATTAATAACTTCATATAATTAAAACCACAAGTATTCAATAAAGTGTTGAATTTTGCCTTGGTGTCATTGACTAAATTAACACCCATAGGTAACTTAAAAAATCTTAACCCCATGGGTACAATACCCAGGGATATACATTTAATTAAATAGGCATTGTCAATTTTAATACTTTTAATGTTCAACAACTGTTTGCCCATAAGATAAATCATGTCCTTCAACGTTCCATTATTCATACCTTCCTTCTTTTTTGTGAAGCACTTTTGCTGTAAACACCGCTTGTAGTAAAATCAAAGTAATTTGATAAAAAATTGTCTAGTTTGTTAACTTCACTGTCTTTACTATTAACTTGTACCAAATTATCTCTTGGACTAGAAGAATTATATACAGTACCTTTTTCAGTGTAAGGTTTAGACTTGGTTGTCGCATCATAAATTTTAACTGGCAACATCCATTGAGGACGAGCTACATTCCGCTCATATTCTTCATCCACTTTAAAAAGCGAAAAGTCAAATGTAAGCTCATTGTCAGAGTTGACACTTACATTATTAATAGTAGTGTTCCGATCAACAGGCTGTTCATTTGATGACATACCACTCTTTCGAACTTCCCCCTGACCATTGGGTATCCAGTACTGGGTCGATGCTTGTGTGAAAACCACACCACCAGGTGTAGAATTTCCCTTTTTTTCCTCCGTTGCATTGTGAACGGTACCAGCATTGCTCTGCATCCGCCCCACTCGAAAGAGTGGTATGTCATCAAATGAACAGCCTGTTGATCGGAACACTGCTATTGATAATGTAAGTGTCAACTCTGACAACGAGCTTACATTTGACTTTTCGCTTTTTAAAGTGGATGAAGAATTTGAGTGGAACGGAGCTCATCCTAAATGGATGTTGCCAGTTAAAACTTATTCTGCGACAACCAAGTCTAAACCTTACACTCAAAAAGATACTGTATATAATTCTTCTAGTCCAAGAGATAATTTGGTACAAGTTAATAGTAAAGACAGTGAAGTTAACAAACTAGACATTTTTTTATTAAGTGACTTTGATTTTACTACAAGCGGTGTTTACAGCAAAAGTGCTTCACAAAAAAGTAGGAAAAGTGTGAATAATGGAACGTTGAAGGACATGATTTATCTTATGGGCAAACAGTTGTTGAACATTAAATGTATTAAAATTGACAATGCCTATTTAATGAAATGTATATCCCTGGGTATTGTACCCATGGGGTTAAGATTTTTTAAGTTACCTATGGGTGTTAATTTAGACAATGACACCAAGGCAGAATTCAACACTTTATTCAATACTTGTGGTTTTAATTATGTGAAGTTATTAATTAAGAAAAATGATGAAAAATTGAGTAGAATAGTTCTGGATTTGGAAAAGTTGAATAAGGACATATTGAGTGATATACTTTTTCCCCAATGGCGGGACTTGTATGATAAACAATTCAATTTAGCAGACAGTAAAGCGGGAAAATATATGAGAGAAAAAACAAAAAGATTTTACGTGATATGGAACAATACAAGGAAAATAAAGCCTATATTTGGAAACATACACATAATATATATGAAAATAAAATGAATTATGATGTTAGTGATGAGTTACATGAGGAAAGGGGTACAACACACCACATATGAAGCAGAATTATTACCAGAGAAATCGACAAACTCGATGGTAGATAAAGTTTTGTCAAAGTATGATGGTTATTTTTCTGATGAATCATCTATAGTAGTTAAATGAAGTGCATGATGGATTAATTTGTGAAGATGAGAAGGATAGAATAGTGCATCAATTTAATGATTTAAAGATTTACAATTATACGGATGGTACTGTTAGAGACGAACATGGCTCTCTGTTTATCAAGGGTATGAAATATATACCAACAGTTGAGTTCGATGTAGGTGACACCATAACTGAATTCAAATTATATTGCAGAAGGCTAAATTTAGCATTATTATTTAATAACAAAGGTGACAAATCCATGAATGTTGTTAATAATAATAGGGATATGTGTAAGAAAAAAAGCACTTATATCCCCACGAGCCATACAAAAGTGTCTAATTTTGAGGAATTAGTTAGTTTTGATATCCAGTGGTTTAACAAAACAACTAATAAATATTTGCTAAAAGACAACTTAAACATGAAGGAGAGGCAGTGTCTGGTACATTATCTAGGAATAAAAATATAAGATTTATGAAACCAGACAAGGGAGGGGGTATTGTACTTTATAATACGATCAATTATATAAATGAAATGCAAAAATATTAATGGAGTCAGGTAATTATGATGTAACGTCTTTAAATGAGATTAATATATGTTATAAGAAAATTGATTTGGCATTAAATGAATACTTAATAGATCAAAGAATAACTGAAGATATATATAATTTTATGAAAGTTGAATTTCCTATTTTGGCTACCATTGTAGGTATCCCCAAGGTACATAAGAATATAGGTAAACCTCCTTTTCACCCCATCATATCAGGTAGTAAATCGAAAACATTTCCAATTGGAGTGGTTATTAACAGATGGATTAAACCGATCTACGATAATATTCCACATTTGGTAAAAGATTCCTGGATGTTTTTATCCCATCTTACGCCAGAAATGTGGAAGGAAAAGTTAACTTACATTACTAATGATGTGGTCGACTTGTTTTCAAGTATACCTACAGACCAAGGTTTGGATGAATTCTGTAGTAGTTTAAGGAAATATTCTAATATGAGTTGGGACCGCATCAATCTTATTACTGATATGATGGGTATTAGACAATAACTTTATATATTTTGAAGGGGAATACTATAAACAAACTAGAGGTGTAGCTATGGGGGCTTCGTGTGCCCCCATATTTGCCAATATGGTTATGTTGGAGTGGGAAAATAATTATATATTTAAGAGTGAATACTATAAACACATATCCTATTACACTAGATTTCTGGATGATATGTTTATTTTATGGAATGGACCAGAAGAGACTATTAAAGAATTCATTGAATATATCAATCAGACTAGTGAGTTTTTAAAGTTTACACATAACATTAGTAAGGAAGGAACATCTTACTTAGATACATTTATAAGGCATACTAATAATGTATTTCAATCTGAAATTTATCAGAAAGATACATTCTCTAATGGATATTTAGAATACTCTAGCAACCATCCAAAACACATATTGAAAAATATATTTAAAGGGCAATGTATTAGAGCGGCATGAATGTCATCAAATTTTGTGGTGATGGAAAAGGAGTTGGAATTCATTCCATCTATGTTTGCCAATAGAGGGTACCTAAGATGGTTATTAGAAGATATATCTAAGTATGTTCGGAATGAGTGGGGTAAAAAGTACCCCCCCTTACTGGGTGTTGAAATTAACAACATTAAGGTGAATAATGTCATGAGTGATACTAAAACGTCCAACAGAGTATGTGTTTTGATGTATACACCATATGTTAATGACATCAAGAATATCATTATAAGACACTGGAATTCATTAATAGTAGATGAGGTAAAAAATACAGTGGGTTTAAGACCTAGTTTTGTATATAAGATGGGTATGAATATCAAACAATACCTGGAGTATGGCACTAGAGATCCAATAAACACCAACAAAAATGAAGTAACTAGGAGATGTGGGTCATGTAATCAGTGCTCAGTCATCAATGAAAGTGAAGGATGTAGATTGGATGACATAAACAAGACCTACATAAAATTTAAAAGGGGTAATTGTAATACGAAAAACATCATTTATTTGGCAAAATGTGTATTATGTTCCGCGTTTTATATAGGTAAGACAGAGAGACAGCAGCGTAAGCGTATATACGATCACCTATATAAAATAAGAACCAAAGACACAAAGAACGCACTTTATAGGCACATAAAAAAACATGATGATGGACACAGTTTTAGGTTTGAAATTATTGATCAGGTGCATTATTCTACCCATGGAGGAAATTTTAAAGCTATTTTAAGTAAAAAGGAGACTGTCTGGCAAATATGGACGAATACATCCAGGGAAGTGGGTTTAAATGAGTATGTATCAATAAAACCTTTTCTGGTATTGCAATAATCATGTATATTGTTCATTCCGTATCAATTTTATTATAATCTTATTATATGTTTATGGTCAACAAATTTTATGTATATATTAGTGGTGTTATTGTACTAATAGTATTATGGTATGAAAAATGCAAATCATGCATTTATTTAGTAGGTACTGGCTAGGGGAGTATATAAAAGCAGCCTACAGTATAAGCTGTTATAATACATCCGTTGATTGATTTTAGAATTACATTTTAGATTTATATGAAATATATTTTATTTATATTTACAATATATATACACTTATATTCATTTATTATTTAAGTTATTGGAAATGAATTGAGTGATGTCCATTGAAATTGAAAGAAGGTTGTTCTATTTTTGTATTGTTTGAATGACAGTATATGATAGTAGGCACTAGCACTTTAAATTTGTGAAGCGCATATTTGGCGCCAAAAAGGTTTTAAAAGAGATTATTGTTACAATGTTATTGTTCTGAAGAAGTCTGCATTGTTGCAGATGAAAGCACTAAACCTAGATGTACTTTTCTATTGTATTTGAGTTCTTTTATTAAAGTTTTTATTCAGTCCGAGCTGTGTTCTTATCGCTGCCTACTATAAACATAGACGACGGTGGGTTGCCATCCGTTATCGTAATTCAGGTGTTGTTTTTGCTACTAGAGCTACAAGTGTGTTGGTAGCTATGGATAGTGCATGCAGAGAGACAGAGGCTTTATTGGACAAAGAGGAACTGGTTTCTTTGAAATCAGAAGTGAATTCCTTGTGAACTGAAGTGTTCCAGTTAACTGATGTTGTGGGGCAGATGCAGAGCAATGCTGGTACCATTCACAATGCAACAGAGGAAAAAAAGGGAAATTCTACACCTGGTTGTGTGGTTTCCACACAAGCATCGACCCAGTACTGGATACCCAATGGTCAGGGGGAAGTTTGAAAGAGTGGTATGTTATCAATTGAACAGCCTGTTGATCGGAACACTACTATTAATAATGTAAGTGTCAACTCTGACAACGAGCTTACATATGACTTTTGACTTTTTAAAGTGGATGAAGAATTTGAGCGGAACGGAGCTCATCCTAAACGGATGTTGCCAGTTAAAACTTATGCTGTGACAACCAAGTCTAGACCTTACACTGAAAAAGGTACAGTATATAATTCTTCTAGTCCAAGAGATAATTTGGTACAAGTTAATAGTAAAGACAGTGAAGTTAACAAACTAGACAATTTTTTATCAAATGACTTTGATTTTACTACAAGCGGTGTTTACAGCAAAAGTGCTTCACAAAAAAGAAGGAAAAGTGCGAATAATGGAACGTTGAAGGACATGATTTATCTTATGGTCAAACAGTTGTTGAACATTAAAAATATTAAAATTGACAATGCCTATTTAATGAACTGTATATCCCTGGGTATTGTAGCCATGGGGTTAAGATTTTTTTAAGTTAGCTATGGGTGTTAATTTAGACAATGACACCAAGGCAGAATTCAACACTTTATTCAATAATTGTGGTTTTAATTATATGAAGTTATTAATTAAGAAAAATGATGAAAAATTGAGTAGAATGGTTCTGGATGTGGAAAAGTTGAATAAGGACATATTGAGTGATATACTTTTTCACCAGTGGTGGGACTTGTATGATAAACAATTCAATTTAGTGGACAGTAAAGCAGGAAAAATATATGAGAGAAAAAAAAAAGATTTTATGTGATATGGAACAATATTAGGAAAATAAAGCCTATATTTGTAAACATACACATAATATATATGAAAATACGATGAATTATGATGTTAATGATGAGTTACATGAGGAAAGGGGTACAAATTTTCAAGGGGGGGCGTTTTTACACACCACATATGAAGAAGAATTATTACCAGAGAAATCGACAAATTCGATGGTAAATAAAGTTTTGTCAAAGTATGATGGTTATTTTTCTGATGAATCATCTGTAGTAGTTACACATAATGAAGTGAATGATGGATTAATTTGTGAAGATGAGAAGGATAGAATAGTGCATCAATTTAATGATTTAAAGATTTACAATTATACGGATGGTACTGTTAGAGACGAACATGGTTCTCTGTTTATCAAGGGTAGTTGACACCATAACTGAATTCAAATTATATTGCAGAAGGCTAAATTTAACGTTATTATTTAATAACAAAGGTGACAAATCCATGAATGTTGTTAATAATAATAGGGATATGTGTAAGAAAAAAAGCACTTATATCCCCCGGAGCCATAAAAAAAGTGTCTAATTTTGAGGAATTAGTTAGTTTTGATATCCAGTGGTTTAACAAAACAACTAATAAATATTTGCTAAAAGACAACTTAAACATGAAGGAGAGGCAGTGTCTGGTAGAATTATCTAGGAATAAAAATATAAGAGTTATGAAACCAGACAAGGGAGGGGGTATTGTTCTTTATAATACGATTGATTATATAAATGAAATGCAAAAAATATTAATGGAGTCAGGTAATTATGATGTAACGTCTTTAAATGAGATTAATATATGTTATAAGAAAATTGGTTTGGCATTAAATGAATACTTAATAGATCAAAGAATAACTGAAGATATATATAATTTTATGAAAGCTGAATTTCCTATTTTGGCAACCATTGTAGGTATTCCCAAGGTACATAAGAATATAGTTAAACCTCCTTTTCGCTCCATCGTATCAGGTAGTAAATCGAAAACATTTCCAATTGGAGTGGTTATTGACAGATGGATTAAACCAATCTAAGATAATATTCCACATTTGGTAAAAGATTCCTGGATGTTTTTATCCCATCTTACTCCAGAAATGTGGAAGGAAAAGTTAACTTACATTACTATTGATGTGGTTGACTTGTTTTCAAGTATACCTAGAGACCAAGGTTTGGATGAATTCTGTAGTAGTTTAAGGAAATATTCTAATATGAGTTGGGACCACATCAATCTTATTACTGATATGATGGGTATTAGACAATAACTTTATATATTTTGAAGGGGAATACTATAAACAAACTAGAGGTGTAGCTATGGGGGCTTCGTGTGCCCCCATATTTGCCAATATGGTTATGTTGGAGTGGGAAAATAATTATATATTTAAGAGTGAATACTATAAACACATATCCTATTACACTAGATTTCTGGATGATATGTTTATTTTATGGAATGGACCAGAAGAGACTATTAAAGAATTCATTGAATATATCAATCAGACTAGTGAGTTTTTAAAGTTTACACATAACATTAGTAAGGAAGGAACATCTTACTTAGATACATTTATAAGGCATACTAATAATGGATTTCAATCTGAAATTTATCAGAAAGATACATTCTCTAATGGATATTTAGAATACTCTAGCAACCATCCAAAACACATATTGAAAAATATATTTAAAGGGCAATGTATTAGAGCTGTACAAATGTCATCAAATTTTGTGGTGATGGAAAAGGAGTTGGAATTCATTACATCTATGTTTGCCAATAGGGGGTACCCAAGATGGTTATTAGAAGATATATCTAAATATGTTTGGAATGTGTTGGGTAAAAAGTACCCTCCTTACTGGATGTTGAAATTAACAACATTAAGGTGAATAATGTCACGAGTGATACTAATCTCTCCAACAGAGTATGTGTTTTGATGTATACACCATATGTTAATGACATCAAGAATATCATTATAAGACATTGGAATTCATTAATAGTAGATGATGAGGTAAAACATAGAGTGGGTTTAAGACAGTCTTGTATATAAGATGGGTATGAATATCAAACAATACCTGGAGTATGGCACTAGAGATCCAATAAACACCAACAAAAATGGAGTAACTAGGAGATGTGGGTCATGTAATCAGTGCTCAGTCATCAATGAAAGTGAAGGATGTAGATTGGATGACAAAAACAAGACCTACATAAAATTTAAAAGGGGTAATTGCAATACGAAAAACATAATTTATTTGGCAAAATGTGTATTATGTTCCGCGTTTTATATAGGTAAGACAGAGAGACAGCTGCGTAAGCGTATATACGATCACCTATATAAAATAAGAACCAAAGACACAAAGAACGTACTTTATAGGCACATAAAAAAACATGATGATGGATACAGTTTTAGGTTTGCAATTATCGATCAGGTGCATTATTCTACCCGGGGAGGAAATTTTAAAGCTATTTTAAGTAAAAAGGAGACTGTCTGGCAAATACGGACAGATGCATCCAGGGAAGCGGGTTTAAATGAGTATGTATCAATAAAACCTTTTCTGGTATTGCAATAATCATGTATATTGTTCATTCCGTATCAATTTTACTATAATCTTATTATATGTCTATGGTCAACAAATTTTATGTATATATTAGTGGTGTTATTGTACTAATAGTTTTATGGTATGAAAAATGCAAATCATGCATTTATTTAGTAGGTACTTGCTAGGGGAGTATATAAAAGCAGCCTACAGTATAAGCTGTTATAATACATCCGTTGATTGATTTTAGAATTACATTTTAGATTTATATGAAATATATTTTATTTATATTTACAATATATATACACTTATATTCATTTATTATTTAAGTTATTGGAAATGAATTGAGTGATGTCCATTGAAATTGAAAGAAGGTTGTTCTATTTTTTGTATTGTTTGAATGACAGTATATGATAGTAGGCACATATTTGGCACCAAAAAGGTTTTAAAGGAGATTATTGTTACACTGCTATTGTTCTGAAGAAGTCTGCATTGTGGCAGATGAAAGCTCTAAACCTAGTTGTACTTTTCTATTGTATTTGAGTTCTTTTATTAAAGTTTTTATTCAGTCCGAGCCGTGTTCTTATTGCTCCCTAGTATAAACATACATTAATGATAGAAGAGTCGACTTCTTCCTCTATCTAAGAAGTCTTGCTTGAGGGAGTCAATAGCTGTTTGTAACTGGGCATCATCGTTGGGCAGCCTCATTATTCTGTAGACCTGAACCTTCAACACATTGCGTGTAACATGTCTAGGGTGCATACTGCTCTTGTGCAAATAGTTGTTTTTCCTTATATGTTTCCTATAAACGCTAGTATGCAAAGTGCTAAAATCTGCTTTTCTAACTTTCACATCCAAAAATTCAGTCTCTTCAGTAGTGTAATTATATGTAAATTTAAGAAAAGTGGTAGTACTATGCATATAAACTAGAAATTCTTTTAACAGATCCAAACAGCCTTGCCATAATAAAAACATATCATCCTCAAAACGTACGTACCAGGCTAAGTGCTTAATAAAGGGATTGGCTTGCAGCAAATGTGTCCTTTCCCATTGTACTAGTGCAAGGTTGGTGTAACTATTGGCACAAGCTGTGCCCATGGCCATGTCAAACTTCTGTATAAAATATTCTTGTTCAAATATAAAAACATTATTTTCTAATACAATGTCTAAAAGTGTGCATATCAAATTCACTTTATCATTGGTAAAACATTGCTTGCCATGCAAAAAAGTGATAACATTGTCCACACTCCAGTCATTAGGAATCACTTTGAACAGTGATTCAACATCTAGAGTGACAAAAATATAGTCGTTAGCTAAATTTGAGACTTTATCAAACAGCCTGGACAAAAAAGTCTTGGTATCTTTCAGTACAGTAATACACTCTTCTATTAGTGGATGTAGATTTTTCTCAATAAATATGGACAAAGGCTCTGTGCTCCAACCTTAGCCTGACATGATGGGCCTCATGGGTGGACAGTCTAGTTTCTTGTGGATCTTTGGTAGTCCATAAATGGTGGGAATGAGAGAATGGTCAATGTTAAAGTAATTAAACAAACTTTCAGAAATTAGACCAGTCATAAGCAAGCCAAAAATTTAAAAACAGACATTCTCCAAAAGGCCTGTGACAGTAACCTTAGAAATGCATGAATAAGTGTTCTCATCATAAAGCAGCTTTCTCATCTGTGATACATATAAGTCTCTATCAAGCACTACTATACTGTTACCTTTGTCGGCAGGTCTAATCTCTATGGAGTGCATATTTTTCAATTCAATTAAGGCAGTAAAATCATCAGGTGTCATGTTACAAAAGATTGGTTTAGCATTCTTTTGAAAAGCTTCTCTAAATTGCTTTTCACATATTCCAATAAATGCTTCCACCATAGGGTGGGATGGTGGAATAAAAGTACTGGGTTTATTAAATGTAGCTGCATCAGCTTGAGAGCTACCTGTAAATAATGTTTTCAACATTAAAGACCTACCCAGTAGTTTCAGGTCTTTAAGTAATTCTACGGGTTCCGCTGTCTTGGCTGGAAAGAAAGCCCCTTATTTAATAAAGATCACTGGGCTGGTGTTAACTGTTTAGAAGAGATATTGAAAACCAAACCTTCAGTTAATGTATACCACGTTTCACTGTCTGATGTACAGTATCCGTACTTTGCAACTGCTGCACTCTTCCCTTTCTTCCCTGGCTCCTGGATCTCTCTTTGATGGGAAGGGGGTTCACTAATAGGAATGGCGTTGGTACTTTATTTTTCTTTACATTTATATGTTTTGTTTATTTGTACCAAACCTTACTCCAGTCTTTTATATTTCTTTTACTACATTTGCTCAGTTGCCTGCAACAGCCATGGCTTGCAGATAGCTTACAAAGCAGCAAAGGGGTCTCATATTTGAAAGGTATCACTCAGGAGTAGGGTACAACAACATTACCACAGCATTGCATACATCATGGAACACAATGGAGACATTCATCAAAAGGTGGAATGAATATGGGATAGCAGTGCTGTTGAAAAGAACCTGACGTCCCTCCAGATGAAAAGACATGTCCAAACCTGGTCAGGGAGGCTGCCAGGAGATGTACAGCAACACTGAGGGAGTTGCAGGAATCTCTTGCAAGTACTGGTGTTGTGTACTACATGTGAGAACAATCTCCCATATTCTGCATAAGTCTGGCCTATGGGGTAGGGTCAGAAGATAGAAGCATTTCCCCACATCAAAAAAAATCCACAAGTGGATACCAGTGGCAATACAGCACATCTAGTCTCCCAAAGGCATGTGTGAAAATGTGTTATGGTGCAATGAGACTATGGATCAACCTCACAGCCACAATACCAAAAGGTACGTGTGGTGCACAAGCAACACCTCTCTTCACCTGAAGACCACCATCCCCATGGTGAATCACGCTGGTGGCATTAGCCTACTGTGGGGATGCTGTTCTAAGACCAGAACTGGGCCTGTAGTCACAGTGGTGGGAATTTTGAACAGTTTAAAATAACACTCACATCTGGCCCATATCCATCAGGTGTCTGCAAGAGCACAGAGGATGGGGAGGGGTGTCAGCCTTCAATGTGACAAAGACCCGAAGCATACATCCAAAGCTACCTAAGAATGGCTCCACTTGAACACACTCATGGTTATGGATTGGCCCAGCCAGAGCCTAGACCTAAACCTGATAGCAAAACCCCAGTGTGACCTGATGAGGGCTGTGCACATGAGCTGCCCTTGCAATCTGGCAGAGCTGGGAGACCTTTGCAATGAAGAGTGGCCAAATAATGCCAAGTCGAGATGTGCCATGCTGATAGACACCTTCCCAAGAAGAGTGAATGCTGTAAGTCACTTGCAAGGTGCTTCAGCAAAGTATCATTTTAAGGGTGTGCACACTTATACAACCACCATATTGTACATATTTCATTCATTATATTTTATACGTAACACATTTGTTTGTTTATCGATTGGATTGCACAGGTCATATGTCACATGAAAGGTGGGTAATATATTTGAATGCATTATTGTGTTCTCATTTTGTATATTACAAGAACATGGCATGTTAACAGGGTTGTGTACACTTATCATATCCACTGTAAGCTTAGAAGGTTGGTGGTGTAACAGGAATTGTTTGACCATACATTTGCTGCTGGTTTGGAGGTCTGACACTCAAATGTGTGTGTCATTAATCAGTAATGTCACTCCTCAGATCATCCCACTTATGTATCAGAGAAACACAGGCGTTATGAGAAACAGAGCAAACATATGAGCCAGACATCTACACATCCTGCAACAACCTATAAAGTTGTGAGGTATGTTCTGTAGTACTTGCCACTGTGCTATACAGGTGAACAGCAATGATGTGTGCATGAGTACAGTCTGTGCTGGGGAAGGGTTATCACCTACTAACACTACTCACGTATCCCAGATCTCTATATTGTTAGTTACATGTAGTAAAACTGGCTGCAATGCATGATGTTGAGGGCCGTATGTCATGCATGTCACCATTTTGGTAATGTGAGGTCTGCGTAACAGATTTGTGCCACCTCACCTGTAAGTGTGTGTGTGTGTGTGTGTGTGTGTGTGTGTGCGCATGTGTGTGTGTGCACGTGTGTGTGTGCGTGTGTGTTTCTGCGTGTGTGCATGTGTGTACCAGCCAACCTCAAAGTGCAGGTATTAATATAAATATGTTGTCTTCCCCTCACAGGGTGGCGATGGGGTTCAGGGTCCCTCCCGCTTGGAAACTGATGTCAGTGTCTCTGCAGACTCTGACAATGATGATAGGAATAGTGAGGTACAGGTGGGGTTGTCAGGGGCTGAAACTGTGCCATTGGTTGGCATCCCACTGTTGTCCACACCATCCCCGCACACAGCGACAATGCCCACACATACCCCGTCACCAGTGGCCACAGATGATGGACAGTTGGCAGGTGGTGGCATGAAACAGGCTAGTGTGGTGACTATGGCAGGTGTGACTGTAGACACTGGCCATAGCCAGAGTGCAGGTGAGGTCCCACACAGGCAGATGGACAGGGGTGCTCACAGGAGGACTGTTGATTGTCAAGCCGCTGTCACAAGTGCCACAGCAGGTGTCACCAGATGCATGTTTTGGGCTGTCATGGATGCACAGGCATGTAGTGAATGCCACACCAGACAAATACTCAGGGTGGTGGATGCAACTGTTCCTGATTCACGTGGTGACATACATGACCTTGTTGAGGTCACACATCAAAATACTGAAGTCATAAATAGATGGTGGGGTAAGACCTTCGCAATCCTCGACCATGGCATGTCTGTGCTAGACCATGTGGTGGGAGATGAATATCAGCCATGTGGATGTAGGTCAGCACCAACAACAGCTGAGAGTCTATGTGGCCATGCACCTTCACACTTCTGTAGAGCCAGTGATACCAGCATTACCGAAGGGGGTTGCTGTCCACATCACACCAGAGCAGGCCATGGGCATGTGCTCCTGACTGGTCTTGTCAAGGACATGGATCCAGCAGACAGCAGCCACCATCAGGAAGCAGCACTGTGTCTGCCCTTGGGCCTGGTGGTGCCAGTGATACCCCTGGCAGGACCAGTGTCCATGTCTATGGATGGAGATGGTGAATGGGACACCCTGCCATGTATGGTCCACAGCTGTCCAACATACCTCTGTGTAGGGCAGCCACATGGTGTGACTGTGTGCATATATTCATACACACACCTGTATCACAGGCAGGTCACCTCCAGACACACACAGCACCCCCGCACAGCCCATCTATTGGATACCTCTCCAAATACACATGCATGATGTTAACCATACTGCCCAGCCTAGGCCTCTGGCAAACCCACACCACACCCTGTGCATATGATGATACCTGTGCCACATCCCTGTCACCCATAACATTGATGCAGGGACATGCTAATATGGGTCTGATGCAAAGGGTGAATACAGTACAGTGTAGCTATGTAATACTGTGTAAGGTGCTGACTGCTTGCATTTGTTATGCTTACACATACAGGTGTATGTACCTTATTAGCCAGGATGCATTATTGCTGTTAGTACTACTGACTGAATGTAGTCTGACATGCTGTATTCTGTTTGTATTCCAAGCATCTATGTGTCTGCAGGCTGTGGCCCTGCAGACATTCCCAAGAGGGAGTATGGCAGAGTGGGAATATACTGACCATGTCATAGGCAAGGTACAGCTTTATATGTACATGTACCAGGTGTGTATGCATGCAACAGTGTGTGAGGGACACTGTTGTCAGACAGTGTGACCTTGCATACATACCCCTTGTCACAGGCAGCCTTCAGACATGTCACCTCGGTATTGTATAGCGCCACAGGCTCATACATACAAAACTGGTTACTGCAGTACTGTCAACGGGTCCCTCCTAAGCGTAGCCATTACATTAACTGCAACAGATTCACCTGTCAACACCTGTTGGCCCTGCCATGTCTTTCCCATACACTCAATCCTGATGCAGTTGATGAGGGGAATGCATGATACTGTGTATGGCAAGTTTGTGGTATGTATTCCTGAGTTCACCGGGTGGAACAGGGAGCCAGAATAGTATATCCTTTGCATACATGCAGTAAGGACTGACACACAAGGTGTGCATACAGTAACACAAACACAGTTGGCAATAGACAGATTAGTAAACCTACATATCCACTTTGATTTACTGTAGTACTAAATACACATGACATGCCCCACATAGATTATATGCATGGGACATAACACACTACCTTTTACAACATGTAATGTTCTGAATGCCTTCATGGATGGTCAGATAACCCACCAGAGATAGCATGTGGAGTCATGTATTGCTCCTACAAGCCTGGACAAGTGATAGGGTAGCAGACATTATATCAGCATGATGTTTCAGTCAGGTATGATACCTGATGCTGGCTTGTGTGTCACTATACTCACTATGGCCAATTTGGCAACAATATCACATACATGGGCATTAAGGGACATAGACCACATATAGGTTGCAAACATCTGGATATTCCATAGACATCTGTACATAGGACTGGTATGGCCAGTACAATGATTTAACATGCTGCATGTAAGGCAGATGCCGTTACCACCCTATATAAAGTAATGCCATCATGAGGTGGTAAACAGGTGTGGATGGTACATACATCAAAATGGTATCAGCCAAACAGGATATGATCTTCGCCCAAACACACATACACACACAGTTGCCAGTATTGAGATAAGAACCTCTACCTTTTTAGTTATTACTAACTATTATAGTGTTATGTAGTTATCAGACATGCCACAGAGCTTACATGACTTCACCTAGTCCCGAGGTACTTCTAAGGTGAATGACATCAGCAGGCCTAGTAAAGTAGGATGATGGGAAGTGTACAGGGTGGTACACAACTCAAAATGGTATAACCCACATAGTATATGATTCTCACCCACACACACACACACACACACACACACACACACACACACACACAGTTGCCATATTGAGATTAGAACCCCCTAGTTATCCAGCTATTTCTACTACAGTGTTACACAGTTATCAGATGTGCCATGGAGCTTACATGACTTCACCTAGTCCCAAGGTACTTCTAAGGTGAATGACATCAGCAGGCCTAGTAAAGTAGGGGGATGGGAATAACATCAGCAGGCCTAGTAAAGTAGGGTGATAGGAAGTTTACAGGGTGGTATACACATGCACACACACACACACACACACACACACACACACACACACACACACACAGACAACTCGGCAAAGGTGCTGATAACTGCACAGCTGAGGTAAACTATTATAGCTGCCAGAAAGTCTGCCTTCAGTTTTTCCCTTAGATCTTGCTAGTTCTTTCCTCTTGCACTTCAAATAGCCTAATAGCTTTGCACTTCAACAGGTTTTTGTATCAATTATTCTAGCACACCCGAGAGCCATCAGCAATAGTTGTTCTTCATGGAATTAACTCCAGTACTTGGTAGTTATGACCATCCCTCCTGGCATGATTAAAGTGCAGTTCTCTGTGATTTTGCCCATTAACCTGGTGCACTTGGGCATTCTGAGGCACTGTTGCAACGCTCTCATGTACACAGACAACTCTCTCCTCTAAACTCCCAACACTCAGACTTGTAAGAGATACCCCTATATCACCAAACTGGAAGTTATGGACTCTCCAAGGAAGACCGGACTAGCTGGTCAAGAGAAGGATCAACACCTGCACCACACCACATGGAATACATACCCCTCCAGAACACCCACTATCACAGCTCTGACATACAAACAAAAAACACACACCTACCTTCACAGAGGCACTCAATAGATATTTACCCAAACAGCAGAGACCACCAAGACAGACACTAACTCAACCACTGCAACACAGCAGAAACCACAGGACACATATCTCACCTACACAGTATGCCCCTCAACCTAAGCCCCTAAGGCTAACCACCTTGCCCAATACAGTAATCATAGGTAACTCAATAGTGAGGTACACAGCTGTCCCACTCACTAGGTTGAATATGGAAAAGGTAACAGTCAGCTGTCTATCAGGTGCCAGAATCTAACATATAACACACCCAGTCAGGTCACTCCACAACAACTACAAGTATCACTCTGTCATTGTCCATGTGTGTGTGAATGACCTGAGATGCACCTCCCTGGACTACATGAAAAAACACATGGTGGAGCTCTTAGATTATGTGGCCCAGGCAGGTATGACAGTAGCCCTGAGCAGTATACTACTGTCACCCAGAATGATACCTCAGTACAAACAACAAATGATTGACTTCAACAACTGGCTTAAGTGAGTGGTGTCATTCTCAGGGGATCCAGTATCTGTCTGCTTGGGATGACATGACAGACAGACTGTGATGGCTTGCCAGAGATGGACTGCATCTGTCACTCCTGGGTTTGCAGGTACTAAGTGTCTTGCCACCCCTATAGTGCCTTTTTAGGTGGTGTTCCAAATCAAATTACCACTGTAACAGCTATACATTAATGCAATCTGAGGGTCATGCTGCTCAGCACTAGACATCTAAATCTTGAGATGCAGTCACTCAAAGCACTCCTCAAAATGGAGAACATTGACATTTGTACTGTAATGGAGACCTGGTTTACAGCAGCAGACAGCACCCCTACACCACCAGGCTATAACTCATTCCACACCTGTCAGCCCCAAAACATGGACCACAGCTCCAAAGGTGGTGGTGTCTCCATATTCAAAAAGGATATGCACACCTCCAGACTAGTATCCCATCATAATGAATCTGAGATACTTCAGGTACAACTGACATTGGGTAATAGTGCAATCCAGGTCATAGCCTGCTATAGGTCCACATCCATGTCCCTAGACTCTCAATCCGCATTCGTCAACACCCTGGAATCTATCAAGGTCCAATCCAACACTGTCATACTAGGAGACTTCAGCTACCCCTCCATCAACTGGGAAAGATACTTAAGCACAAATACACTGGCTCAATGCTTTGTGGAATTCATCAGTTCCAATGTCCTGGACCATCTCATTCTGACACCCAGTAGTGGAAGCAACATCCTTGACCTGTGTTGATTACTAACATATGGGACCGTTGCTTAACAACAGTAGTCAACCCTACCTGGTCAGATACAATCATAAAGTAATCACCATGGAAATCTACATCTCACCCATACCCCCCGCAAAGGTAACCATCTTGAAAAACTTTTCCAAAGCTGACTTTGGACTGCTAAAAACAGAGGTGGCTAACTTCACAGCAACCATGCCAATGGAAAATACCTGCATGACTGCCGAATCATACACAAATGCACTGTACAAACATGTACATCAATGTATGGAACTAGCCATCCCCAACAGAACCATGACACTCTCCTCCAAACACTGGAGGCCAATCTGGTGGTCTCCTGCCATTAATAACCTGTACAACAGAAGGATGAAACTGTTGCATAAAAAGGTGGAGTCCCAAGAGTGGTAAAACTCCCTTATTAGCCTCAACAACAAATTGAGATCCCTCATGAAATCATCTAAAGCCAGCTATGATGGCAGAATTGAAGCAGACATTGACAACAGTTACAAAGCCTTTGATAGTTATATCAAGAACCTCCATGGCAATACCCAGAAGTGCTCTGAGTTACTGCACAGTGCTACCTCCTATACTCAGCCAACATATATTGCCAACATTCTTGCCAACACATTCAGTGCCAGCTTTACCCCTCTCTCCCCCAAGGGAACAATAAGAATGCCAGAAGAATGCCCGGCACCCAGGATTACTGCAGCCCAGGTTAAACCTGCATTGTCCTTGGGCAAGAATACAGCTTCCATGGGGCCCAAAAATATCCCTGGCTGTGTTCTACATAAACTACAAAGATACCAGGCACCACATCTGTGTGCCTTGTTCAGTCACAGCCTCACCTCAGGCTTTGTCCCTCCCAAATGGCATACTACTATAGTTATCTCTCTCCATAAAGGGGTAGCAACTACAGACCCTGGGAATTATCAACCCATTAGCCTGACGAGTCTGATATGTACAGCTATGGAGCACATCATCAAGGATGTGATCGACAAAGATATAGGTAATCCCCTAATTCTGGACCCCACACAGTTTGGCTTTGTGAAAGGGAGATCATGCCTGCTCAACCTGGTTGACTTCTTTGAGTCAGTCACAGGGCTGTGTATGATGGTAAGGCACTGCATACAGCCTACATCAATCTGGCCAAGGCTCTTGATACCATTCCTCAGTCAGGAATTATGGATGAACCCACCAAACTATGCATGAACCCCTATATCACGAGGGGGGTTGCAAATTGGCTCACAGATAGAACACACACTGTGAAAGTAGTGACCTCCAAGTCAGACTGCCAGCCAGTCATGAGTGGAGTCCCACAGGGATCTGTCCTGGGTACTCTCCTGTTCAGCATCAACTTCTCAGGAGACCAGGCCAACACAAAGGAACTCTGGCTGACCAAGTTCACAGACAACTGCAAGCTTGGCGCCATCATCAACTCCACAACTGATGCAGACATCCTACAGAAAGACCTCACGGAGACCACTGACTGGTGTGGAAGCCATAGCCTGAAGCTTAACACCACAAAATGCATCATCAGCCCCTTTGGTAAAAATTCAGTTCTCACTAAGTACCACATCGATGGGAGACCACTGAACACTGTAGGTGTTATAAGAGATCTAGGGACACAGGTTGACAGAAACCTCTCCTTCAACCACCACATTGCCACTGTGGTCAGGAAATCCTATGTGGCACATCTCATTACCAAGGATTTTGCATCCAGGAAGAAAGACATCATCATCTCTGTGTACTCTTCCCTTATTAGACCAGTCATCAAGTATAATGGCCCATTTGGTATGTACTTCAACAGCTGGAGAGGCCACAGCAGTACCTCACAAAGATGATCCTAGGCATTAAACACATGTCCTACACAGACAGACTCAAAAGAATCCAGCTATTCTCATATCACCTACTTAGAAGCAACCTCTGCTTGACTTGCAAATCCATGTCTGACCCAGCTCTTTTAGAAATGCTACATCTAAAGACATCCCAATCCCTCTGCACCACACACTGCAGGGACTTCCACTGCATTACCACAATCAACACAACATGCTGGAGAGACAGGTTTCTCACTCAGAGACTGCAAATTCCCTGTAATATACTTCCCATACATGTCAAGCAAAGTACCTAGATGCCCCTGTTCCAGAGAAATCTTGATGAATGGCTGGGTAATAGAAAGTTCAA
>NC_056725.1:222437426-222439926 GCF_019279795.1 Protopterus annectens | reverse complement strand
ATAAGTATAAATATTCCACATAGCACTGTAACTTCCAGGTATGTCAGTGACAGAGCAGTGGGTGTCACTGGCATGCATAGCAGTTGGCACTGCAGTTATCTGCACATGGCCCTGTCATAGGCATCACTGTACCTAGGGCACTACAAGACGACTGCCAAGAGAACGTGCTGGCCAGATCCAGACAGTACTAACCACACATACACATAGCTTATTGACCCCTGCATATTGTGGACAGGCAACATGTTTTCATCTGTATTGGTACAGCCCTGCCAATGTGTGCTATGCTGCTGTTTCCCTGCAAACATACATGTTACTGCATTTGTGTTGGTATATGGGGGGCATACCTGTCAACTGTACACATTTGCACAGGCTGTAATGATATTTGCTTTACATTTTGTTTCCATTTAACATACTCTTGTACCCTGTCTTGGGGGCTATAGGCATATCAGTAAAGAGTTAAGGTCAGATTGTACTGGCATACATTTGAGTTTCAGACTTCATACCCTCCATAGCCTTACTGCAACTGCAGGTCCTGCTGTGCTATCATTGTGTGAGTTTATAGCGGGGTAATTCAACATGCAGCTATTTGTGTGCCTTTACCAGACATTTCTCTGGTGTTTTCTACAGCTGACTTGCTGTGTGGGTGTGAGGGGTGGTTATGGAACCCCCACCCTGACATACATGCCTGTGACCTATGACCCCCCCAGTCAGTTGTCCCCACACATATACTGCAGTGGGATCTGCCACCTTGGGTACTACTGCATAGTGTGTGGAGGCCAGTTTTGGCCAGACATTTCCTGGTGTCCCACATAGCTGTCAGTTGTGTGCTGCTATCCCAGTAGGTCACCCCATTCCCTTGCATGCATCAGCATTATCATAGATATGCTAGCAAAACATACTAATCCATTCATTTATTGTTAAGAAGACAGACTTACCTTGTGCTTGCGGCAGTTGTGAGGATTGTGCTTGAGGGCCACCTATGTTGGATGCACACAGTACACTGCCTATACATAGTAAGTTACAGGTAATTTGATCTGTGTGTCATCCATTTTACTGTGTGTGCAAGTCAGAGAGATGTATCAGTCCCTGGGGTTCCTACAGTGTCAGTGTGTGTGCTATGCATTGCCTCTTTGCCAAGGCCTGAGCATACTGGGCATGCCTCCATCTGCCTACAGGAGCAGGCTCAGGGGCCTCCTCCTGTGAGTCCCTCTGTGCCTGTGGGGACATTGGCAATGGTGGTCGGCTGTGTGGCCCTTCCCTGTGCTGTTTCTGCTGCAGCTGTTTCCACAGGATCATATTGTGTAGCATGGCACATACTATGAACATGTGTGCACATGTGGCTTGAGAGTACTGCAGGGCTCCACCAGATATGTCAAGGCAGCGGAACCATGACTTGAGCATCCCAAACACATGCTTCATAATGATCCTAGTTTGTTTGTGTGCCTCATTATGGCGTTCTTGTGTGGGCATGTGTGTGTGTGCATTTCTGATGGGTGTCATCATCCACGGCTCCAGTGCATAGCCAGCATCCCTAAAAAGATGACCATACAGGATGCCCCCCACTGGCAAATGCCTGGTACAGCTGTGATGAATGCGAGTCTTGATAGCTTCCAGTGGTGCCAGCGCACACATTCATGATAATGCCTTGGGCATTGCACACAACCTGGCAGTTGAGGGGAATCCCTTGCAGTTTATGTAAATCCTTCCCTGTTCACTGGGTGGTGCTTTGATGTGGATGTGCGTGCAGTCTATGGCACCCAGTACCTCCGGGTATTCTGCTACATGGTGAAAGAGACACATATTGCTGGTCCTCTCCTCACGGGGGTTGGGGAAGTAAATGTGCTCACCGGCATGTGGTAGCATGGCATCCAGGAACTGATGGAGTACCCTGGATGCAGATGCCTGTGAGACCCTCATGATGTCCCCAGTAGGTCTTTTGAAAGTACCTGTAGCTAGAATTCTTAAGGCTACACATACTTTGGTATCCACTGGGATGGGTTCCCCTCTGTTGGTTCTAGCTCTGAGTTGAGGCCGGCACAGCTTGGTGATTTGCTGAAGTTTATCTCTGTCCACCCTGTAGCGCTCTACTATCTCCAGATCATGTACCCCTGGTAAGTTACCTGGGTCTGAACACTCTTCTCCTTCTTCTTGGTCTGTGGCAGTTGGCAGCATTATCATCCTCTTTGCCATCAGCTTCCAGCACATACTGATGGATCAAAGCAATGGCAGCCCCTAACATTTTTCTAGTTAAAATTTCCTCACATGTCTACACCAATGGTGCAGAGTTTGTGGGAAAAAAATAGACTGTAAGGTGTTTCCATACTTTATACTGTTGTGCTGCAGATGGTGCCTGTATGATTGGCTGACTGTGATGCATTCCATCTGCCAGCTATGTTATTTGTACTTGATTGCTTTAATTCTGCTATTTTTCTTTTTTTTCTTTTTCCCCTTCCTATTTCTACCCCTTTTAAGCCTCAAGGAGCACTGTACAAACCCGGTG
>NC_056725.1:222044300-222057707 GCF_019279795.1 Protopterus annectens | reverse complement strand
AGTAGGTTATAACATTAATTTGCAAAAGATACAACTAAATTAGTAGTCTCATTGTTTTACTTGTATATAATGTTATATTAATTATTTATAAGTCATGGTAGCTTTTGACTAGTTTTTTGATGAATTTCTAGGTATTGGTAGGTTGAGTGACAGTATAGTAGTTTGTCTATTTCACAGGCAAACTAGGAACGTTGGTATCCATGATAGGTTCTGTTTTATTAGCGATATATACAGTTAGACTTGTCCCTTTTTTTTGTTATTATGAGTTTTAGTAGCTTAGTTTGCAGAAAGGAAGAATTCAAATAATGTGGAATGTTAAGATAGTGCTGGTGGACTGCATTACAGTCTTATAAACAATTAAACTAATATGGTGGATAAATGTGTCATATTATCTTTTAAAAGAAATATTTTTAAATACTCATTATGGATAGTTTTAATCTATTAATGCAAATGGATTAAGCAAAAGGAAATCATTAATGAGATATCTAAATATCTAAATATATAAAATAGATAACGAGTTATTTTAATACTGTTCCATGTCCTTAATCTGATCATACTGCATTAAATATTAGTATATTAATGGGTATAATGAAACCAGTGTGTATATATATATATATATATATATATATATATATATATATATATATATATATATATATATATATATATGGATTCACTTCATAACATTGAAATATCAAAATACTGAAACTCAAAACACTGAAACCATAATACTGAAAGCTCAAAATACTGAATACTCAAAATACTGAAACTCAAAATACTGAAAACACATATTATGCGTAAACTCAGCTTAAACAACATAAATCATAACAATTTCTACCAAATATATGCAGGGCAGCCCCTGCCCCCATGTGGTAAGCCCCACACCCCCTGGTAATTAAATATATCAACTCCAAGATTGCACATAGTGTAGTTAAGTGCAATCTTGGAGTAGATATATATAATTAGCAGGGGGTGTGGGGGGCACAGTCCCCCACGTGGGGGGAGCAGGGGGCTTGCCCCCCTGCATATATTTGGTAGAAATTGTTATGATTTATGTTGTTTAAGCTGAGTTTATGCATAATATGTGGTTTCAGTATTTTGAGTATTCAGTATTTTGAGCTTTCAGTATTTTGGTCTTCAGTATTATGAAGTTTTGTCATTTTCAGTATTTTGAAGTTTCAGTGTTATGAAGTGAATCCATATATCTATATATATATATATATATATATATATATATATATATATATATATATACGGGATCCGTCAATATGTTCGAGGTTTCACTAATTCTAACCCCACCTCACTGAGTCCACTTGTTTGAAGTAGTGAAACTTTGATCATTGACTTCGGCAGTCACACTACATAGCGGAATGGAAATATTCCCTTTTCCCCGCTGTAGTGCAATCTTGGAGTTGGTATATTTAAGTAGGAGGGTCTGGAGGGCACAGCCCTCAACATGGGGGATGCAGGAGGGCTTGCCCCCCTGCAAAAACATGTTTTAGTGTTTTTTTTTTTTTTTTTTTTTGAGTAGCCTGGGGAAGTAGACTTCAGCAAAAGTGCACTTTTGTTTAAGTGGACTTTCGCTGAAGTGTAGGGTCTACTGCTCTATTTCGAAGAAGTGTATTTTCGATGTAGAGCAGTAGACCCATATATATATATATATATATATATATATATATATATATATATATATATATATATATATATATATATGGAGGCAGAATGCAAATTTGGCAACAGATAGTTGCTGACGTGAATGCAGTAGGCAGCCACAGCAGGACATATGATCAGGTACAGCATAGGCCCACTGACATGACCTCATCTGCATGGAGGAGAGCAGCTGCAGTGGTCCATAATCAGATGGGTATTGGGGGAGGCTGCTACAGAGTCACCACTAACAGCAAATGAAGAGTTTCTGTCCACTGTCAGGGATCCAGACACCTCCCATGAAAGCGCAGACCAGCATGTCCTTGACATTGGTGCTACAGTTTCAGGGACAACAAGTATGTCCCGGGAGGAGATTACATGTAGGCTTATGTATCTCAATTGTTAAATACTCTTGTATATTAAAATATTGACAGCAGTACATCAGTTCTGTTTATCAATATTTCTTTATTTAACATTTGTTTACGACGAAAGTCCAACTAGAACAGAACTAATTTTCAATGGAGGCCCGGGGAGAAATGCTCCAGATGCATGTCTTTGGAATGTGGGAGGAAACAAAAGCACCTGGAGGAAACCACCGTGAACTCAGGGAGGGCTTGCAGACTCCACACAGAAGGTACCGCAACCAAGAATCAAACCAGAGAACCTCTTGCTGTGAGGTGACAATGAAACTGCTGCACCACTTAGTTTGTGGGGGGGGATTGTAGATTGCTACAGTTAATAACACATTCTGACTGATTACACATGGGCTTAGGTTGGACATGTCATCCAAGTTCTTGTTGAAAGTATAGTTAATGGACATATAAAGGGCAAAAAGGTTTAACCCCCCTGTGTTACTGATAATTGTGATGATGTTGCCCTTAACTTTTGCTTAACTTCTTCCAGGACCATTGTCCATGGGAGGCATAGCATCATTGGCACACAGTAAAATGAGCAGTTCAAAGAAATGTATAAATTCTATCCATATGTGTGAGGTGGGTGTCGGGACTATTGTGTGTATTGCTGTACTGTCTGTGGTAGTGGCACCACTGTTACTTTATTATTATACATTTGATTATAGTAGTGTAGCTAGTAATGTTTTTACTGTGTTTATTACTTATTATCACAGCTGATTCTGACAGTGGAAGTGTAGGACTCTTACCAGCTGATGTCAGAATATCAGCTGACTCTAATGATGATGGTGGCCAAACAGAGGTACAGTTAGGGAGTGCAGAGGCTGAATCTGACACTGAGGTTGACATTCAGCCATCCCTGTAATTCCACCAGACACAGCCAGTAGGCATATGCCAACCCATTACAGTGAGCCCTCAGACACTGAACAGGTGGAGGCTGAGACACTCAATCAAGGAAGTGTGGTTACTGTGGCTTCAGTATCTGTTGACTCTGGCTGTAGCCAAAGTGTGGGCAAGGTGCCATGTAGGAGGGTTGATAGGGGTGCTCAAAGGAGGTCTGCTGTCCATCCTTCAGCTGATCCAGGAGTGCCTTCCCATGCCACTTGACATTCCTCTAAAGAAATGGTTAGAGTTGTAGTTTCTCACAGGCTGACATGTGTGACTACCTCCACCGTGTGGCCGATACAATGGATCAGATGAATGACACATTGGAATGGGCAGTGTTTGTGATGGAATGTCTGCTGGGAGGGGGATGGCATCCTTATGGGTGTAAGCTGTTAGTCGACATGGCCTTGCCCGATCATGGTCCCATATTGACACTACTTCCACTGCTCCATCAGCGGTTGAGGTGTTCACATCCAGATGTGGCAGGCTACACTGTCATGGCCCTGGGCATCCTCATGAGGGGGACTCATCCAGCAGACATCAGTTACATTCAGGCAGCAGCAGTGCATCTGACCATGGGCATGGACATGAAAGGGCAACTCCTGGCAGAACCAGTTCTCATGGTTGGGTATGACAATCATGAACTTTCACCTCTACCATGCACGGATGACACCTGTCCAACATACCAAGACATGGAGCTAGCACACACAGCTTGGTTGTGCTCATGTAGACAGTCACACACCAATTTAACTTGGAGGACCCATAGAAACACACACACACACCAGTTATATGGTACAGCCATGAATCTTAAAGCTCATTTTGTCTCACTAGCCATTTGTTACTTTATCTAAATGTTGGAAAATAAACACCAAAGGCACCAAATAATCCTCTAAATAGTCCAAGGCATCCAGGAAATGTAGTCAGCCACTGATAAACAAATTCACAACTTTATTCAGCCAAAAAATAAAAAAAAAACATAAACGCTCTCTTTAGACAGTACATTTTCGTTATAACCTTAATCAGATGTGGACTACTTCTGTCAAGAACCCTTATATACCATTAATTTCCATTAAATTGACAATTAAGATAACTAGACATTTAATCAAACGTTTAAAGAGACATACTAAAAAGACATTTTAAAACAGTTTTGCATTTACTATAAACCAACATACTAAAACCTTAATTCATCATAAAAACATACTACTATATGAATATATGAATAAATAAATATAATCTACATAAAAATCCTTAAAATTTTATAAAATCTTGTAAAACTGGATTAAGGGAAGAATAAATAAAAATCTTCCTACTAACTATAAAAATGCATGTAGCATATGTAATGCTATAATCTTGTATTTGTACTCCCTCTAGTGGTTTTTCTTGGTATATCCACCATTTAAACACAAAAAAGGTTTGGAGACGTAAAATATGTCAAAATGACAATTTTAAAAAAGATGTGGCAATTTTTTTAAAAAAAGAATAGGATGAATTAAAAGAATAAAACACAACACAGTAGCCACAAACATTGTTTATAATTTAGCGGATCTTATTTTCAGTAAGGGGAGTATACAAATATTTTTGTTTAACCCTGGTGGTGGTGGTACATTTGCTTGCAAAGTGACCTAACACAAAAAATAAATAGTGGGCTTTTTTACATCCCTGTTTATGTTTGAACAATGCATTAGTCTCCTTTTTTGTTTGTATATCATAGCAGTGTTCATAGATCCTTCTCTTTAATTTTCGTTCAGTCTTTCCAACATAAAATGACTGACATACCTGACACACTGCTATATATACTAAACCACTACAATCACAGTTGTAGTATTCTTTTCTGTTCAAGCAAATGTTTCTACTCTCTAAAAACAAGTTATCTTTGTTCACTATATAACTGCATTGTGTACCGTGCCCACATCTGTGTGTGCCTACCTTCCTCCTATTCACTATTTCTTGCTCAAAATCATTTTCCATAAGATTCGTTAAGTTATGGGAATTCTTACAAACAATCTTTAGCTTGTTTGGGGGTATTCTCTCCAGGTCTGTAAAACCAATGAACAGGTCCCATTCCTGCTCTATAATTTTTCTTACCATATTAGCACTTGTGTTGTATTCTAAAACTAGTGCTTTTTCAAATTTCTCCTCATCTGCAGCCAGTATAAGACCTACTACTTCTTCATCCAACCCCAAAATTGGTTTAAATCTACCTAGTCTCCCCTCACAAACTTCTTTCTTAGCTTGGTCTATCATCTTATCTGGGTAAGACCGAGAACTAAACATATTTCCTTAACAAACTCCTCATTAGCTGAAGTCATCCTACATGACCTTATAAATTGTCCTTTCACAATACTTTTCTTATAGTGCATTGGATGAGAGCTATTAAAATGCAGGTATGAGTTTGAAAATGTAATTTCCTATATATTTTAGAATTAAACTAATTATTTTCCTTTCAGATTTCCACATTCAAATATTGTAGTTTATCCTGGGAAACCTTATGGGTGAATTCTAAAAATGAAGTACTACTATTTAAGTAATTAATAAAATCATGTACTCTCTCCATAAAATACAAATGTCATCCAAAAACCTTTTTTACATTGTCCAGCAGTCCCTATAACTTGAATCCAGGACCATTTTTTCTTCAAATTTTGCCAAGACTAAATTTGCATATGTAGGGGTGCATGCTGACCCATTGCCACTCCTTTTGTTTGGTGATAAAATTCACCTTTAAAATATATAAAATTATATTTCAACATCAATTCCATTAACTGTAAGCATACTAAACCTTCATTATGTGTTAACTCATTGTCATCAAAGATAATTTCTTCCAGTAATTTCATAACATCTGTATGTTGGATGCTGGAAAATAAGTGAACCACATCTACAGTTAAAAAAAAAATTCTGCTTTGAACATGGTTTGCTTTAACCCTCTCAAGAAATCCCAGGAATCCCTTAGAATATTTTTTTTCTTTTTAACCACAGGCTTTTCAACTTTATATCTACATATTTTGCCAGTGGAAAAGTTTTTGAACCTTCAGCAGAAACAATAGATGTTCATCGTGTTACCCTGCTGCAGTCATCACATTTGGGTTATCCTGCCGTCAGGCGGTCCCGCAGTCGGCCTGAATTCCAAAGTCTTGGTCCGGCGTCGGTTGCTGTCGCTTCTTCCCTGACGTCATTGCTCCAGGGGTATATAAGAGGCATCCGACACCATTTTCTTCAGTCTTTCTTGCCGAGCAGTGCCCGAAGCAGAAGCAATTCGCAAGTGCCGGTCGGCCGACACCTGAGATTTTTGATTCAAATTTTAGTCTGAAGTCTTCAATAAAGCTAAGTACCCCATTGGGGAACCTTTTCTTGCCTCAGTCCGATGTTAGAAAAAGTTAACAATTGCATTTCTTGTGGGAAGCAAATACCTCATTAGGACTTCCATTCCTATATTCCTGTTTTGTGCCTTGTTCTTGATGTTATTTCAGCTACTTAATGTTATTTTTAGAAATGTGATCCTCTCTTTGTATATATCTGTTATTGGGTACTATATTTTTTTATTTGTCTTTTTCATCTATGATGATTTTGTCCATTTGCTTGTCTATTGTAACGTTTTTTGTTCAAATTTATGTGGAGCTTTTCTCCCCAGGCCTCTACTGAAAATGGAAATGTATCCAGCTAGACTAGCCCGGTCAACAAATGTAAAATAAATAATAAATAATATTGTATTCCTTGCCTAGGCCCAGACCACGACATCACATGTTGTCGGTTTTGTTCTAGGTTTAATAAACGAACTATCAAACGCTGTTTTGACTTCACACGACACTACTTTAGTAGGAAATTTAATTATATCATGCCGTCGGAGCAGCCAACGGCCGGCATGCATAAAAAAAGGATAAGGACAGGCAGCCTAGGAACAGGCCAGACTCCGAGGCCTCTGCTGGGCCTGTCGCCGGTTCCCTGGTTTTCAGTGAGGCACCTACGCAGCCCCTGACGACCGTAAAACTGGAACCCCAGACAACTGCGGATTCTCAAGTGGAGTCTACTAGGCCGACGCAGCCATCTTCATTAGGCTCTTCCGACACCGGAGCAGAAGTAGACCCCGGTGCAGTGGAAACACATTCGGTTGCAGAAGGTGTCTTCAGACCGACTACACTCACCATTAAATCTTATGCTAAGCTTAAAACTCATTTAAAACCAAAGAAGACTGTACATCAGTCTACAGTTCAAGGCTCCATGCCTAAGAAACAGATGCTTAAGATGGCCAAGACTTGATTACCCTAATCAGGGGTTCCCATCCCCCTCCTGATAAAAGACCAAGACAAGAGGAGGATTATGCTTCCTCTGACCAGGCTTCAATTTCCTCAGATTCTTCTGAGGAACAGGATTACACTTTTCAACCTTATTAAGACTCTGATGCTAAAGACTCTATTCCCCCAGCATCTCCCCCTGAAGACTACTCCTTTGTGGAAACTTTACATACCATAAGGGAACATTTCCACTGGGAAGGCCAGGACTACTCTGATTCTAAGAAAAGGCTCCGAGAGTTTCTTTTACTACCCCAGCACCGACCTCTTGCTATCCCTCCAGTTTTAGATATTGTGGATGATGTTTACTTGGAGTCTAGTCTAAATCCAGACTCTCTACCTTCTGCTCCAGCCAAACCAGACAGATACTACAGAGTACCTGACTCACACAAATTCCTTTATAAAAGCCCTGTGACTGACCCAGAAACAATTTCCCAGGGTCCTAAGGGAGCTAAAGCTTCTCTGGCTAAAAATCCTGTGCCCTCTGAAAGGGATTCCAGAGCCCTAGATAGATGGGGAAAGAAAATATACACCTCAGCAACTCTGGCTATGAGAGCATTAAATTGTCAGTTTCACATGCTGAAATATCAGCAATTCCTAATGTCTCCATTAAAACAAAAAAATGAGCACACATACTGAACAGTCTGAATTCAAGGAAATGCAGGATCTGTTGCATGCAGCTGAACAGGTGGGCAAACATACTTTACAATGTGGATTTGATTAATTGGAAGCTTCCTGTGGAGCAGCTGTTACTGGCTCTGTCATACGTAGACATGCTTGGTTAAAAGAACAAACCCTTCCTGATCATGTTAAAGCAAAATTATTGGATGCACCTTTATAACAGGATGTATTATTTGATGTCAAAGCAGAAGAGGTTTTAAAGAAAATGGAGGATAAGGCAAAGTCTATGCAGACGGTCAAGGATTTTTTGCAGGTACAACCTCCTCGTTTTAGCAGAAATTAGCAATCGAAAAACTGGTCCTTTCCAGCTTCTGACAGATCACAGAGAGGCAAATATAGACGCCCAAGGGGCATAGGTCAGTCACAAGGCCCTTACAAACCTCGCCAATGGGGTACTGCTACCCAGAAAGGAGGAGAAGACAGGCCCCAAGCTAGTAGAAGACAAACACAATGACTCAGTCCTCAAACTACCAAGCAAATCTCTCCTAACAGCTCCCTTGGGAGGAAAATTAGCATTTTTTGCAGACAACTGGCACATCATCACAAAAGACAAATGGGTCCTAAACATTGTCTCTCAAGGATACAGATTCCACTTTCATACCTTACCAAGGAAAAAAAGAATGCCAAACCTGCCACCAAATCAATTGGCAGAGGCACAAAAACAAATTACAGCTCTCATGGACATGAGAGCCATTCAACAGGTACCTACACAGGAGCAAGGACAAGGATTTTACTCAAGACTCTTTCTAGTCCCAAGAAAGGACAAAGCATGGAGACCCATTCTGGATCTTTCAGTTCTGAACACCTATCTGCAAGTACCAAAATTCAAGATGCTAACACTACAGCATCTTCTTCCCAAGCTGGGCAAGAATGCTTGGCTGGTAACGTTGGACCTCAAGGAGGCATACCTGCATGTCCCTATCAGACAAAATTGCAGAAGATACCTCTGCTTCATTGCAGGTTCAATGTATTATCAATTCTCTGCACTGCCCTTTGGCTTATCTACTGTGCCCAGGGTCTTCACAAAATGCCTGGCACCAGTAATTGCATACTGCAGACAAAGAGGAATTCAAATATACCCATACCTGGATGACTGCCTTATTCAAGCAGAAAGCAAGGACATTCTTTTAAAGCATCTGGCATTTGTCAAACACCTTCTAAGTTGCCTAGGGTACACAGTAAACAAAAAGAAATCAAAACTAGTGCCCTCACAAAACATAATATTCCTGGGTGCCAGCTTGAATACAATGGCCCAGATGGCTTATCTCATGCCAGACAAGCAACAACAGCTGACTCAATATTTCAAAATTATATCAACAAAGGCCCAACTCCCTGCAAGAAAAATTCTGCAAGCCTTGGGATTCATGGCATCTTGCATACTACTAATACCATTTGCAAAACTGCATATGAGGAAATTACAATGGTACCTGAAAAGCGTATGGACTCAGCACAGCCACAGCTTGGAAACAATGATACCACTCATTCCCTGCCTTCATCAGGTATGGTGGCACAGGCATGTCACCTCAACAAGGGTCAGCCTTTCACCTTACCCACAGCCAGGCAAACTATGACAACAGATGCATCGGACTAGGCCTGGGGAGCACACATGGCAGGACAGTGCATTCAGGGCAAATGGACTACAGATCAGAGGTATCTATCTGCATATCAATCAAAAAGAAATGCTAGCAGTACAGAATGCCCTAACAGCTTTCAAGGACCTCTTACACCCAGGACAACTAATAATAAAGACGGACAATACCACAGTAATGTGGTACATAAACAACCAAGGGGGCACACATTCCTACCCTCTATGCAGGCAAGCAATGACCTTGTGGAACACTGCACTGTCTTACCAGGTGCAATTACAAGCACAATTCCTGCCAGGAAAGAAAAACACATTGGCAGACGACCTAAGCAGAAACATCATGGATCCACACGAGTGGAAACTAGATCCACAAGTATTTGCAATGATAGCTCAAAAATAAGGACGCCCAGACATAGATCTGTTTGCAAGCCCCCAAAACTACCACCTTCAAAAGTTTTGCACAAGGACATTCCATCCACAAGCTTGGAAAGTGGACGCTCTCTCATTCAGTTGGAAAACATTAACAGTGTATGCCTTTCCTCCACTGCCTCTTCTAGCAAAGGTACTGCTGAAAGTCAGATTAGAGAGACCACAAATGATACTCATTGCACCAGACTGGCCACACCAGCATTGGTATCCAATTATAAGGAACATGGCCCACGGCCCACCATGGATTTTACCACAAATTCCTCACCTGCTCACCCAGTGAGACAATCAGACTCTATACAGCCAGCTCAAGACTTTAAACCTGGCTGCATGGCAAATTACCTAAACAACCAGCCAACACCTCTATCCAAAGCTGTTATGGATGTCATTCTGGAAGCCAGGAGGCCCAGCACCAGGAAAACCTATTCTGACAAATGGAAAAGATTTTGCACCTAGAACCAGGCTAAAGGCCAAGAGTAAACCAGCTTTTTCAGCTTATTTAAAATTTCTTTTATGGAAAACTGCCCTGCTACTAGCAATAACCTCAGCTAGAAGAGTCTCAGAGCTACAGGCACTAATGGCAGTGGAGCCTTTCCTCATTTTTCATCAAGACAGAGTCTCTCTACGAACTAACACTTCCTTTATGCCAAAGGTGGTATCCAGTGTGGCCCTAAACCAAACCATTCATTTGCCCACCTTTTTCCCAAATCCCCATAACAAAGGAGAAAGACTCCTGCACTCTTTGGACATTCACAGGCAATTACGTTACTACTTGGATAAAACTAAGGCTTTCAGAAAATCTGACCAGCTCTTTGTAGCCTATGCTACAGGATCACAAGGAAAAGCTATCTCAAAACAGACCGTTTCTAAATGGATAGGGCATTGCATACGATTCTGCTACACACATCATGGGAAACCAGTACCTGCTAACATTAGGTCCCACTCCACCAGGGCTACAGCTACATCAGCAGCCTTTCTCAGGGGAGTGCCAACCAAGGATATTCTGGAAGCTGCTACTTGGAGTTCAAGGCACACCTTCACCAAACACTATCACTAACCTCTATACTCTAAGACTAGAGCTGGTTTTGCCACTGCAGTTTTGCAGGGCCTACTAGCTTCTTCTAACCCTGTTTAACTCCACCTCCCAGCCTTAGCTTTGGGATTCAACCCAAGTGTGATGACTGCAGCAGGGTAACACGATGAACATAGTACAGTTTTGTACCTACCATAAATGTTGATGTTCGAGTGTTCACCCTGCTGCAGTCCAGGTTACCCTCCCTCCATCTCCTCTGAACTAGTTGAACTTATCTATGCCACTCTATCCTATACAACCTCTGTGGTGTATTTGCTTGTGCCTAAAGGTATTGTTTTATTTTTATCTAGCTATTTATATATATATATATATATATATATATATATATATATATATATATATATATATATATAGGTCCGCCTGACAACGTCGACAGCTCAGAACGCCGACACTGAGCCAGAAGATCGACAACTGAGAAGACCGATGGATGAAAACACCGGCGCTGAGAACACCGACATGGGAAAAGGCTGTGTAAGTATGCGGTAGTGACGGACGTTAGGGTGCGAGTAAGGTAAGTGTGCGATATTGACGGTCTGTAGGGATTGGGGTGGGTTAAGTGAGTTAGGGTTAGGGCGCGGGTTAGGTAAGTGTGCGGTAGTGATAGTCTTTGGGTTAGGGGCGGGTTAAGTGAGTTAGGGTTAGGGCGCAGGTTAGGTAAGTGTGCGGTAGTGATAGTCTTTGGGTTAGGGGCGGGTTAAGTGAGTTAGGGTTAGGGCGCGGGTTAGGTAAGTGTGTGATAGTGACGGACCTTAGGGTTAGGGTTTGGGTTAAGGTTGTAGATAGTTGTGTATGTGAGGTTTAGTGTGGGTTTGTAAGGATTTTGGTGTGCTTGTGTTGTGTGTGTGCTTTTTGGACAGGGGATTTGTTTTGTTTGTTGATTGTCATTATTATGGTGTGTTGGGCATGTGAGGTTTCGTGTTTGTGAACTGTCGGTTATGTGGTGTCGGTAAACTGGTTGTCGATGTTGTGGCTTGTCGACCTTGTCAGGTAGACCCATATATATATATATATATATATATATATATATATATATATATATATATATTTTGCCTACCTATTGGGGGCACCTGACGTCTTGTGCAACAAAAACTGAAGAAAATGGCTTTGGATGCCTCTTATATACCCCTGGTGCAATGACGTCAGGGAAGAAGCGACATCCACCGACCCCGGACCAAAACTTTGGAATTCAGGCCAACTGCGGGACTGCCTGACGGCAGGATAACCCAAGTGTGATGACTGCAGCAGGGTGAACACTCGAACATCTACATTTATGGTAGGTACAAAACTGTACTGTCTTAGAGGCGGTTCCAAACTATTCTTAATGAATCTTTGGGATTCCAAATATGGAGGGTATCATAGGTTTCTCAACTTTTAAATAGTTGAGAGTATTCTGATCTATTAAACACTCCAAAAGCAAATCTTCTAAAGCCATGTCAATTCTTCTGTATGCTATATTAATTTTGTTTTTGGACACACTAGTGTATCTACTTGTGTCATTCAAAATGTTATTCATTTTGCTTTCATATGAGTGTATCCATTAAAACAGTTCCCCCTCCCTTATGAGGTTTTATTACCCTTGTATTTCTATTATTCCTGAGGTCAATTAAAACACATTTCTCCCCAGGGTTCAAATTTGCTTTATATTTAACCTTACAATAAACTTTTCTGATCTCATTCTCCACAACCTGCTCAAAATTCGTAATTTCTGGGTGGGGGTGGGGGGTTAAATGCACTCTTTTTCTTTATTTTTGTATCTCTATACTTATGGTCAGCATTGTCTTGTGGAAAGCATAAGACTAAATTGATTTTCCTTGTAAACATTTTCACATCTCGTAAGATTTTTGTTACATCACCTTTTTTAAAAGGTATAAACTTCAGTCCTTTCAATAAAAGACTGAAATGTTCATCCTTTAACTCTATGTTACTAAAATTATATATACTATAACAATTTTTTTACAAACCTAAACTCATTATTTTCACCCCGTTTTATCACATCTTCAAAATTATCTAAGTCGGGTGGGGGGTACAATCTCCATTCATTACCTCCCACTCCCCCTTCTCTCTCCCCTCCAACATGTTTTTGGTGTTGGTACTGATTATTACCCTTATTTTTCATTCTTTCTGACCTTTGCAAGGCAGGGTATTCTGAAAACTCATCCAAGTCATTAATTTGTTTCCCCACCTGGGTTCCCTCACCAACATTTAAAACATGTCATTCATCATTTTCATTCTTCTCCCAAAACCTTTAATGTGATTTAGGGTTACGGTAGCGCAAATTATTTTTATAGTCATTGATATCCCTTTCCAGTTTTTTATTTTTCTTTTGACCAAGTCATCACATTTACCATCAATTTCAGACCTAATATTATAGTATTTTTCTTTTTCTGATGGTATTGT
>NC_056725.1:221859300-222039300 GCF_019279795.1 Protopterus annectens | reverse complement strand
AATAAATAAATGGGAATAGTTTTCCACAATGAACAACAAAGATATACAGCAAAATTACCATAACACATGAAAAAATCACCATGTCTTAACACACTGTCCATTTTCTAATTGCATTAAACCTATCCACAATGATCATTACAGGGAAATAACAGTCTGTCAAGGGGTGAGGAGGCCCTCTCTCTGTAGCATTTGGTCTCATAACACCTATAGGCAGTCTGTTAATTTCCTGTAGCTCCCACCCTGTTTGCCAATATTGCTTACATATATAATTTCTCTAGCAGTGATTGGCTCTTTAAAGTCAATTATTTATATATATGTTTCAAAATGTAATTATATATACTGTTGTATGTAAACAATGAATAGAGGGTACTTTGTGTCAATAGTTTTGGAAGCATTATTAAGACAATGGGCAGGATTCATTTTGCCTCCGTGTAAGAGTTACAAGGCTTACACAGAGGCTGCAGTTAAACGGTGTGACGTCAGCATGCCATGCATATGCATGAGGGCATGCTGAATCACACCTAAGGTTAACACGGTCCGTGTAAGACAGTAGGGGGCATGTCCGTAGGGCGAGCCCTGCAAACGGACACGCCACCAGAAGAGTAAAAGTCCCGAAAGTAAGCCCCCACGACAGAGTCCGTGTAAATGTGAATAAACACAACACAACACATGCCCCCACAGACTATAAACATAAAATGTATAAATTAACATCTTATATTTTTTTTATAAGTTGTAAAGATGTTTGCCCGTGAGTGCGCTCATTTGTGGGGGCGTGCCCGGCGCTTAGCCACAGTTAGCAGTCAGTGGAAAAGCATATAAGAACTAAATATGCAAAGTAAACCAAGAAGCAATAGCGTAGCAGTAGAGACGTTGGCTGAAGAGGAGGCAGTCATGGTTCGAGCCCCCACAACATCAATTTTTATTTTTAGTGAAATAAGCACAAAACAATTCCCTGACATATATGTACATATATAAAATTATATTTTATGTAAAATGTAATGAAATGGGCCATGTATTTTGAAGAAATGTGAGATAATAAAAAATAAAAAAAATGTCAGATGTGCCCATAGCTGAGCTACACTCTAACAAGTTGAGTATATCTGCCCGTAGGTGAGCAGTGTTTTAACAGGTTTAAAATGAGTGCCCGTAGGTGAGCAGTGGTTTAACAGGTGTAAAATGAGTGCCCGAGGTTGAGCAGCATTTTAACACGCTGAAACTGTGTGCCCGTAGCTGAGCTGAGCATAATATGCGTGCTGACAGCCAAACGGCGCGTAAGCCAGCGTGCCCCATTTGCGCAGAGCTGCGCACCGCGCCAACAAGCTAACCGGCGGGCAACGTTGAGAAAGCTGTATCAAAACTGCCTTTACACAGACACACCTCCTAGCCTGTGTAGACAGTCATAAAATATAAAAAGCAATGGCCAGGCTCGAACTCAGGATACCATGCACCATAGTCAAAGTACTGAACCACTAAGCCATGACAGTTGCTCTTAGAAATGCAGTAATAGCATATATATAGGAATGAATGGAAAGAGGAGCATGACAAAGCAGGTTTTGTGAAGCTGATACAATTCCAAAATGGCCAATCACAGATAAGTGCGGGAAAAACGGCATATATAAGCCCCATAGGTGGGAATACACAGCATAACCGATTGTGGAATCGACTTATAGTCAGGATGGCAGGTGTAGGAGAGGGTAATTGCTTCCGAGCACAGAGGTGGGGCATTGAGGAGTCCAAATATATGGTTTGGCTCCTCGTCCATGATCATGAGGCCCAACTCATGCAGGGCCAGGTCCTGTGGGGAGCATATAGGGCTGAGGCGTGGGACCGGTTGGTACATGATCTCACCAGTGCCACAGGAATACCAAGGACTGGTGAACAGGTCCGTCACCACCATGCGGACCTGAAGAGACGGAAGCAGGACCAACTGAACCGTTGGATCCGGGAGGCCCGGCAAATGCCCAACGCCCCACTACTGAGTAAGTTACATGTAATTATTTATGTAAGGAAGTAACCTAGCTGATATTATGGAGATGTGTATTCCAATATTACTTCATTTATATTGCAGCTGCAGGTGTCCGTTCTGCGAACCGTCAAGCCTATGCCGATAGGCTGGTGCGGTTGCGCCACCAGGCAGGTCAGTAATTCTCTCCCTGTAACTGTAAAAAAATATAAGTATGACAGCTTGCAAAAGAGTGCAGTGTAGTCACATATTAATAAAATGTGCAAGTAACAGTGTAAGAGAGTTTGCAAGTATTGCTTGATTACAAAAGTGTGATGCAGACTGTAATCCAAAAATAAAAATGAAACAAGTCTGAAATAAAGATGTCCCACCTGTAATATAATAGTACATAACTTGCAGCAGGCTGAAAAGTACAGCTACAGAAGCTGAGTAAAACACATGTGTGAAATATATCCCTGTTTAAATTCTGAAACATGACACAAGTGAGACTGTTGGAAAGGATTGTTATAACTAAAAGTAAAACATGTCAATAAAGCCTAGAATTAAGTACCATCCTGAATTGTAAAAATAAAACAAGTGAGAGAGTGTGAGAAAGAGGTATGAATCCACCAATAAAGTAGTAATAACTCCTGAATAAAGTATACTGCAGTCAGTACAGAATGAAAATAATGTGACAGGCAGAACCAAACAGCAACATGTGTTGAAAAAAGTACTGAAGCTGGAATGTGTGTCCCAAAATCTGGATATGTTGCTCTCAGTTTGCAATATGCAGATAGTATGGTTGTATGAAATACCAAACATCCACAGTTGTCTATAGCCATATAAAGTAAATGCAGCAGGATGATGTATCTGAGCAGAGCCAGATATGAATGTGTATGAATAAATATGAAATGTATATTGATGTAGCAGTAACATTCCTATCACCAACCTGAATAAGTTGTCACACAGGAAACTGTAGTCAGACCTGTAGTGTGTATATATCTGCAGCTAGTAGAAATGTACAGCATATGTATAGGTATCTGAAGTTGTTAATGAAATATTTCTTCACCCTACCCTATAACCACAAATAATCCATTCCACGTGAAATGGGTATGTGCATTCACAATTAACACCCCTGGACATTTGTCCTGTTGGTTCATACATATTTGCATGTACGTTGATGCATGTGCCCTGTTCATACATCCAAACCTGATGGCCTGTTGCCATCAATCAACCCTGCATGTTGTTGGATTGTGTATTGTTGTTCAAATTATGCATGTGTTATGCTTGCTGTTCAATGGCTTGAATTTATGGGTGTTTGGTTAATGGGAATACTAATGCATGCTGTTACAATTAATTGTGAATGGTATTGTACATTACTAACCCAAGCTGTCATAAAATAATGCAAAACATAGGACGACAGGGAAGGCGGGTTCCAGTGGACCCACCTCTCCCACCTCAGCTGGCGAGTGCACCTGGCATTAGTGCCCAGGCCGGACCCTCCTCCGGTGGCCCTGTGCCACCTGCGGGTGGAAGCACTGCAGGGGATGGGGCTCGTCCCCCCCCTGCAAGCGTGGCAGGAGGAGAACATCCACTCACCCTCCATATTGTCCGGACTGTGGTGCATAGGGAGATCCGGCACACTGTGCTTGGGCCCCTATGCCAGCTTGAGGCACGGGTGGCACAACTCATGGGCGTGCCTGCTGCCTGGCCTACACAGCCCCCAGCACAGCCCCATCCTGGGCAGTGAAGGAACAGTGGCAACTGCCTATGGGTGGGGATCACAGTTCCACTGTTGCCATCTGTGAGCTCATGGGCTCAAGATATCCAAACATCCATCCCCGTCAATTGTGTAACCCCCCCCACATGTGTCATACACCACCCCTGTATGCTCTTGTTTGTCTTGTCTGTTAACCTCCCCTACCTACCTGCCCAGCTATACCGACTTCCTGTACCTGACATACCACTCTCACCTGAAAAAAAAAAAGGGGGGGGGCACTCTGTACCCACAAAAAAATTACGCCCCATACATAGCTGCCCATTTTGCTCACATGTCTGTTGGACATGTAAACTGGCAATTACAATTGGCTGTACAACAAATATTATTGTTGTCCTCACACCTCTCTCAGGAGTGGAAGGTTTCAAATTTCACACCAAATTACAAACATATGCACAGCTGTTGCTGACGAAGAAATGGGCAGCTATGGGCCTTACCTACATCCCTCCTGCAAAACCCGAGCTTGTTTTCCTACTGCCCTAACCTCCTTTGTGCCCCCTTTTTCACCACTTTCCTATCTCCCCATTTTCTTTTCTTTAAAAGAAAATAGCAAGTGTGTGCGCAAGAGTAAGCACTTTTAAGCAGTAGTAAGTGGGTGTGCACGAAGCTAAGCGGCAGTGTGCATGCGTGAGCTTCACGCAAACCAGTGCTAACCCACTTACAACTGCTTAAAAGTGCCTTAGTCACTCTGAATGACAAGGCCTGTAGTATTCTCAGCAGCAAAATAAAATACCTCCCTCAGTCTCAAACCCAGGACCTTAGAAACACTAGTCTGCATGACTTACCACTAAGCCATAACTGCTATACAAGAACATTGTGCTGAAAGAAATATATCATAAAATAGTAGGAATTAATGTAAAGGGAATATAGCAAGTGTAGTACACAAAGCATGTCATATATATTTACTGTCAAATCTTTGTAAAATAGTACTGTGTGCTGAGAAACAGTCATGCTAGTTGGTAGCTACTAGGTAATAATGTCACTAGCATTTGGCAAGCCACACACATACTCAGAGCAGGATAAACACTGCCATAGTTGAATAGTTAAGAGATCAGACATAGCAAGTGTGACTGAGTTACAGGGATGTCCTAATGTGAAAACAAATGTCAACTGTGCCCCACTGACACCCTGTCAAATGTACTAACAGTAGGCAGAAAGGTGTAACTACACATGCAATGGTAACTATGAATGACTGAAGGTATGCACCACCTGCAAGTCACAAATGGTGTACTAATACATATACTTGAAATAACCAACAGTCACAACTGCAGAATATCAGAATATGTCATTGGAGTAACCCACTGCTATGTACCATTCCATGAGGCTGATAAAAGATGCTCTGGAGAGTATCTGAGGCCTGCTCAGCAGCATGATCAAATACCCTTGTAAGTGTCAAGGCCCACACCATGGCCAGACCACACTGCATGCAGTAACACCCTACCACCAACAAACACACAGGGAATTGCTGCCCAAACAGATTTAGCAAGCATTACAAGCTGTGAATGTAAATGGAAACTAGGAAAGCCATAGCAACACATTACAGGAAAGACACCTAGCAGGCATACAAGGAGTGAATGTAAAGGCCAAATATTGAAGCCATAGCAACAGATTGCAAGAGCCACTGCTATATACCAGTTACACCACAATCCCCAAAGGAAAGCACACACACCCATATACACAGTATTACTAGTCGTAGGTGTCAGTTTACATGCACATGGAGAAGAGGACACTGGAGGAAGGAATACTCAGCTTACAGAACAACATGCATTGCAGTGTCTACAACACAGACTGAAATATGAGAGACATACCAACCCTTACACTCACAGAACAGTGTCCACAGCAAACCAGCATGATCCCCATCCTGATAATCTGAAAGGGCTACATCTACCTAACAGACCTTTTTATAGCACAGTCCTGTAATCACAGTGAGAACTGCAATCACTACACAACAGGCTGCATGCAATTAGTAAATGCTGGCTAACAATTGGTGCAGAGGCCATCACATGGACATGTGCAGATACCTACAAAAGCATCCTGTACTCCCAGTCCACACATGCAATACTTTCATTGTACCCGCTGGAGATAGAAAGAAAGAAAGAAAGAAAGAAAGAAAGAAAGAAAGAAAGAAAGAAAGAAAGAAAGAAAGAAAGAAAGAAAGAAAGAAAGAAAAAAAAAAACCTGTAACAACAAAACAAAGAGGCTGACAGTAGGCCAAGTAACTGCAAGCCTACGCAAACAGCTGCAACAAACACAGGTAATGTAAAGTACTACTATAATACTCTACATACTGTGAACCCTCCAGATGTGTTATTGGTATGTATCTATGTATATGAAGATGTGCATAGGGCCGGGGACATACTGCAACTGTCATTGAAGGCTCCACATATATATGTATGTGACGGTAGCTATGTGCACATAGCAATGTAGGTTGTAGTGCAATGTACAAGTAGGTTGTACAGTAATGGATGTTCAGCAGTACGTTACTGTGTGTATACATATGTGGAACTGAAAAGGAGTATACATATATATATATATATATATATATATATATATATATATATATATATATATATATATATATAAAACATGTGTATACGTATGTATATCGAGATATGTATGTGTATATATATATATATATATATATATATATATATATATATATATATATATATATGCATATGTGCATACATAGATAGAGAGGGATGTAGAAATACATATACATATATAGTTTCACAGTGTCATAGTTTAATACTAGGCTATCTGCAGACAGTGTATAGAATAGATTTATAAACTTGCGCCTCTGTATAGTAGTGACACAGTGAAGACCCCCCTACATAATAGCATTAGTTTACTGTGCCTCTGTCTAGTAGTGACACAGAGATGACCCCTGCTGTAAACCTATGATCTCCCATTCACTCGTCAAGAATGCACATGAAGAGTGTCAGTGAGGGTCTCTGCCTAACATGAACTGGGATCCTGTTCCACAGTATGGGAAGCCTCTTAGTGATGGATCTGTCCCTACAGTATGTTCTATTCATATGTGTGCTGAGGTTTAAATCCGTAGCTGTTGTGGTTCTGATGGATTTGGATTGTATGAGGTGGAACATGTCCATCAATACCTGATTGGACATGGCCTACTACATCAGGCACAGATCACCCCTACGTAGGCAGTATGCTATGGAATAGAGTATGAGTTACGTTAGTCTGGCAGCATATGAAAGTTGTTGGAGACCCTTGATCCTCCTGGTGATGTACTTATGGGGTCCCCCTAGCTGTTGCAAGTGCCAGGTGAGGTACATACCAAATGGGGCATAGTACACAGTCATGGGCCTGATAAGGGAGGAGTATAGGGGTACAATGACCCCTTTTGATCTGGATGTGAATCCCTTCATGATAAGGTGGGCAAGGTAGGAAGTCTATCCGACCACTTTGGCAACATGGGTGTCAAATGAGAGGTCTGCATCAATCAGTGTCACCAGGTCTCTGATTACTTTGTCTGTACTCAGTGGGTTACTGTCTGTGATAATATGTGGGTACCTTGTCCATCCAAAAGGGTATGAGTATACATTACGTGGCATGCAGTTTAAGGCCATGACTCCGGCACCAGTTGTCAGTGTCCGTGAGGCCTGTCAGTAGGATGTATGTGTCAGCTGGTGTATTGACTATGGCGCCTAGTATGCAGTCATCTTTGAACATTGTCAGCCACTACCCTCCCATGTCTGCTTCCACATCTGAGAATTATATGCCGAACATGAGCAGTCCCAGGACAGAGCCCTGTGGGACATCACTTGTGACTGGCTTTGAGTCTGACATGGCACCAGTGAGTTTGACTGTAGGGTTTCTATCCATTAGCCGGTTTGCAACCCATCTTGTGACATATGGATTTACATTTCAGCTGTTGATCATGTCTATGATGCCAGAGTGCAGTATTGTGTCGAAAGCCGTAGGCAAGTCCAGGTAGGCTGTATGGACCACTGTGCCCTCGTCAATGGCTCTAGTGACTGACTTGAAAAGGTCAACCAGGTTCATAAGGCAGGATCTGCCCTCTACAAAGCCAAACCGGGTGGGATCAAGTGTCTAAGTCCCCACTGTCTCTGTGTATGAGTTCCATAATGATCCTTTCCATAGCGTTGCAGACCAGGCTGGTTAAGCATATGGGGCGGTAGTTACCAGGGTCTGTAGAGGTGCCTCCTGTGTGGAGTGGGACTACAGTTGCTGTATGCCAGTGTCCAGGTACATATGCTAGTAAGGCTACAGTTGAATAGCATTTAATGTGCATGTGTAGCTCCTCTTGGAGTTCATGTAGCATGCAACCTGCAATACCGTCGGGTCCCATTGATGCTGAGGGTGGTTCCCAGCTGGACATCTGAGATGACAGGGAGGTTACAGTCAGCTGGGATAAGTAATTCCTCATATGTGGGTGATGGAGGGGAGAAATCTGCACTGAACCTGTCTGCCAGAATGTTGGCATTATCTGTGTGTTCAGTGTAGAGTTTGTCACTGTGAACTAACTGTGAACATATCTGAGGGTTCCCACCCAGGTGTGTAACATAGCAGAAGAAGGCCTTGTGGTTATCTGTAGTGTCCATAGCGATGTCCCTCTCATTGTTGGCCTTGCATGTTTGTACGACAAAACGTACCTTTCTACTACTGCTGATCGGAGATGCCGTAGCTCTATGGAATTATGCTCTGCCGTGCAGTAGCTACCTTCTGTTGTTATACAAGTTGTTCAATGCTGGGGTCCACCAGACAGGATACCTGCCCTTGGTGGAGAGGGTTATGGTTTTATTTGTGATTGCATGATCCATGCATTCTTAGAGATGTCCGTAGAAAGCATATGTGAAGGTGTCTGCATTGTGAGAAGTGGTTTCCACTGGCCCAGTGGGCATTAAGGATACCAAGTCAGTTATAAGAAGTGTAAAGTCGGCATGTGAGAGGTTTCCCACTGTAGTCTTTTGTGTTGTGGTGGAGGTGGGATATGTATATCCAGGGGGATTAGTCTGTGGTCAGATGTGACTAGTGAGGGGTATACTTCCGGTGTGTAGCACATTGTCCCCATGTTTGTGATGATCAGGTCTAGTATATTATCTCCTGTTGTGGGAGAGGTGACTAGCTGTTCCATTGCATTTGACTTAGTGAATTCCGGGAACCTTTGGGCTAGGGTGTTTGGGGTATAATAATGCACCCAGTGTATGTTAGGGTAGTTGAAGTCTCCCAATATGATGGTGTGTGGTGGGACATTCATATCCTCCAATGTCTTCATGAAGGCTGACTGTGGTTCCTGAGATTGGGAGGGTGGTCTGTAACATGCTACCAGTTGTATAGCAGGTTTGCCTACGGTTATCTGCACCTGGATGATCTGTGATGCTTCATGTGTTGCCACTAACCTGGAAGTGTGGGTGTCCTTCATGAATATGGACACACCCCCTCCCTTTTTGTTTTGTCCTGAGTCCTGGGGTCAAAAGGCATGATACAGGGTATAGCCTGGTACCGCTGGTGTGCTCTCAGGAGCCTTGAACCAGGTTGTCACTTACTGCACAGACATTGAGATTGGTAGAATATGTACGTACAGATATATGTAATACACACATACATACATAGATATCTGTAGAGACATATACATATACAGATAGATCTGACTGACAACAGATATGTCTGTATATGACTATCTCTCTCTCTCTGTCCCACCCCCTCACACTCTCACTCTCCCTGTGTCTCTCTCTCACTCTCTCCCCCTCTCTCCCCACATCTATATGTATATATCTACATCTATATATACATATTTTATATACATATATACAAACATATATATATCTATATACAAATATAAATATATCAATATATATATATATATATATATATATCTATATACAAATATAAATATATCAATATATATATATATATATATATATATATATATATATATATATATATATATATATATATATATATATATATATATATATATATATATAGACTGTGTGAGGCACATGTGTGCAGATGTCTTGCAACAGGTGCCTGGTGTCAAAGGCATGGAGTGAACACCAGTGTGGATACTGGAGTACCATACCCCATTCAAAAACACTGACACCAGTAACCACCACATATGTACATGCCTGCCCACCACTGCATGTGTCAGGGGGGAATAGGGGCAACAAGTGTACAATAGGCTCCACATTGATATATACAGTGGCACACTAGTCCTGTAATACCTGTACATGGAATGTGTCAGCGGACATGGTGTGTCAGCTATGGACATGTAGGTCACTGTACCCTTCCACACCCCACAATGTCCTATACGGTATGTACCTCCCATGACAGCTACAGATATGGAGAAGGACACAGACATATGCAAGTAACTGTGTCAATGCACTCAAACACCACAGAGCGCACACAGACTACCTACATAGAGGTTACCACTGCTGGATATACATAGTTCGGTCACACCCATGACAGTTGTCTAACAACCATGGTAACACCTCCAACATCCACAACACAAATTACCTATGTATGTCGTCCTTGTCACAGCAGCATAGAGCACATGGTGGAGGTACAGGACCCTAACCACAGATACGACATACCCTGTAGTAGACCACACAGAATTAAGAAGCAAGGCTCCCCATGAGTAGATGTCAGACATACCCCTGCTGAATGTTATGCAGATAGGTAATATGCCATATGAGTCACCTTGTGTAACTATTTGTAAGGCGCAGGTACGATCATAACTCATGTGTCACAAGGGGCAGGGTAGCATAACAGTATGCTGCTGTAGGCCCAGGGCCAAAAGCATACTACCTACCTAAGACACAATGCACACCCATGAACACATTGCAAACCAAATATGTCAGGTGGAATTAGTGTGCCAGTGACTGGGTGCATGTTATGTACTGGTGTGATTGCTCACCATGTCTGTCTGTCATGGCAGTGTGTGTCCTTGGTGTGAGGCCAGAGACAGGTGTGTGAGGTATTGCGATCAACACATACTACATTGCCATATGTTATGGTGTGTTACCCTGTATGTCACTGTGGTGTAGGTAGGGTTATGGCAAGTAAGAGTAGTGTGCATTACCAGTGAAATATGTAACATGCATTGTGTGCAGGGCATGGGCTGATAATGTTCCCCATACAGTACCTTCATACAAACCCCCAGTGTGAGGTTGTGCGTTGGACCTGAACCAGTGTGCTGACTGCTGCAGTATACTAGTCTGTCATGTGGAGTGTGCCAGGTACTGTTGCACAGTTGTCAGATGAGCACTGATATCTGGTCATTTACATGTGTATCCCCCAATAGACAGACAGATGCTATATATGGTGGTTAAGTTATATCACTACAGTCGAGCATTATGTGTATTATGTGTGCCATAGTTTGCTGACAGATATTGCTGACATATTTTCCTTCTCCTTTTCAGGGCTATGGTTCACCAGCGAAACCCTGTCTACTCTGCTGCAGAGGAGGAGGAGATACACCAGAGCCTGGTGCGGGATTTCGCTGTACTCTTTTCCCGCACCAGCCAGAACCAGCAGGAGAGGGCTGCACTGTGGCAAGACCTGGTCCGTCAGGTAAATGACATAGGCACACATAACCGGACATATGAGCAGGTACGCCATCACTGCAGTGATTTAATTAGAAATGTCCGTCAGCGTGCATCAGATATCCACAGGCAGCAGCTTGCCACAGGTGGTGGGGTGGCTAAACATCCCCCCCTCACCAGACTGGAGGGACTACTCCTAAGTGTTGTGGCTCCAGCACAACAGCAACAGCAGCAGCATACATGTGTAATGATGGAGGCTGGAGCCACACAGCAGCAGGACACGGAGCATGCAGGTTACATGCCATGTGTATACTTGACCATTCTGTACACTATTAGGTTATGCATGTGTGAGGTGTGTCCTCGTTTTGTAGCTGTAATCTTGGTAATTATTGTGCAAGAGTGATATCCTCAATATCTGCAGTACACCTGTGGAAGCTAACTGTTTTACTACTGGACTGTATCATGCCCACAGTATCAATGGCACAGTTGTGCCCACTGACAATAAATGTCTCTTTTTTGCAGGTCCCTCTGGTGTAACAGCAAGGCAGCCAATCCATGCTGGTGAGTGTATAATACCATTACCTTCAATACTCTTGGAACTAATAGTAATAATAGGCTGAAGCAGTAATGCAATGTGTTTGATTGCAGGTGTGTTTGTGTCTGTGGGTTGATATCTCATATAATGAGGTGTGTGCATGTGCGCATGTGTGCATGTGCACATGTGTGCATGTGCCCATGTGTGCATGTGTGCATGTGCCCATGTGTGCATGTGCCCATGTGTGCATGTGTGCATGTGTGCATGTGCCCATGTGTGCATGTGTGCATGTGTGCATCAGTGGTGACATTGTGTACACATTGTAAACTGTGTTTCCTGTCTTACTCCCACAGGTTCTGGTGCTGCTCTGGTGTCATGCGCAGGGAACCTGAATCAGCTGCTGTGGATAGTGAAAATGATGATACCTGTGTAATGGCACAGGTATGTGTGCCAGGGTCCGTCATTGGTCAGCCAATTGACATTACACAGCTGTCAACCCCATCAATGCGCACAGTCATCCTGCCAATACATCCTTTGTCACCAATGTCCCTAGGTGATGGACAGGATACAGTGGGCATTGACCAGGGTAATGTGGTACCATTGGCACATGCATCCCCACACAGCAGCCATGGCCAGGGTCCTGACATGGTACCACACAGGCAGACGTCCATGGGTTCTCGTGGGAGCATCCATGGGCGTACCGCCCCTGTCAGACATGCCCACAGAGGTCTTTCAACCTCAGCTATGTTTCGGGCTATAATGCAGGCACAGTCACATATGGAATGGTACACCAGACAGGGTCTGAGGGAGCTGAGAGCATGTCGCACAGCCATGAGTGACAGTATGCGTGATGTTGCGGCTGCCATCCACAACTTCACCAAGGTCATTGACAGACATTGGGGGGAACACATTAGATCTGTTCCACAACTACATGTCCATGAGCCAGGGCAATGGTGAACAGTTGAGGCATCAATGTGGCCGTATGCCAGCAACAGCATCAGCTGGCAGCTGTCATGGACAACAACAGGCCCGCGGCCGCTCACATAGTGCCAGCAGCAGCCCCAGCAATGCTGGGTCTGTGCTGTCATCAGACCACCCCAGGAGACCATGTGCACATGGCGCTGGACAGTCCCAACAGGGACCTGTCTCCAGTCACCAACCATCTGCTTCTGATGACAGTACCCAGTCTGGCTTAGTATCTGATATGGTCCGTAGCACCCCTGCCAGGCACAGGTACCATGTCCATGGCCACAGACAGTGATCTGTATGACCTGGCAGGTACAGTCTGTGGCTGTCCACAAAGACCTGTATATGGCAGCCATGAGGTGGGACTGTGTGCATGCATGCATACACACATGCAAAGTGATAACACCTAGGGCTACCGCATACATGCGCACACTGCATCAACATTGCCCCATCTTGTACTGCTGTCCCTCACCAACACACACACACAGACATGTCAATTGGTTGTATCAGTGGCAGACTCAGGCATACCAGGTACACACCCTGTGCATATGATGAAACTGTGCCACCTCCTGCAATCTGTAAAATCGGTGCAGGAACAGGTTAACATGGTGCTGATGCACACGGTGAGTGCATAGATGTATTGTAATAGTATGATGTTGACAACAGTACAGTGTAATGATATCATTGTGGGTATATACCAGTATGCCTGATGCAGTTACAGTATGAATGTCATTGTATTGTTTTGTACACCCATAGTAATTACCACAGTGTTCTGTCTGCACATCTTTGCATACTGGTGGTGAGGCTGTGAAGGGATGGCCACCTACATAGGTAGCACAGGGGACGCAACAATGTACATATTGATACTCAGTGATGGCCATGTCAACTGCGAGTTGCATGCTGTCCACACAAGACTCTGCAATGCAGGTGTTTCAGGATGTTGATATCTGTGCAGTACTACACAACAGGTTCAAGGCTCACAAGAGCACACTAGCACTACAAGGTCGCGCCTCATACCATGCATGACAGCACCAAAACACAGAACTAACTATGACAGGAGGGAGAGTGTCCATACATGTCAAGGATACTGTGGTGCCAGGACAGGTAGCATACATCATACTAAGTCTGGAACTGCTGAGTGAGGGCTCAGTGTCTGTTATTTGACATGTGTATTATTACAGGTATGAGCACTTGGGTATCAGGCCAGTTATTCAACATTACAAAGGTACGTGGTCTATACACTTGTATGGGATGCGGCTGGACCCAGCCCGTCTGACCTGTGAATGTCTGGGTACTGGCTTATAGTGCCTGCATATATGCACTGTTACCTACTGGAAGTCGTACACCTTGTTTGTTGTAGCATAGTCTACATACAGGCCTGCTGACTGTAGCTTTGTTTGTATGCATGTTTGCCTGTTATGTTCTTGAAACACTGATTCCACCTGCAGTGCAGATATACAGTGCCTCTGTGGATCCCTAGTGGCATCTGTGTTGCTTACTGTACTGATGTCCATGTGTCACTTGACAGAACGTCACTGTTTGTCCTGTTTGCATGTAGCTTGCCTGTAACACATTGCATATGACTTACCTCACATTTGCTCAAGACAGCATTCATATATGCCAGCACTAACAAATCAGGAGCACTACACCCTCACATAGTCACCTTGAGTACCTTGTTCCCCATTGGCCCTATGTGTCGTTACTTAGTATGGGAGTCACAATGCTATGGTAGCATGTGCAAAGGTCACCTGTCGATCTACTCTCAGGTCCAGTTGGTGAATCTGTGAGTCATGTGGCAATGTTACAGCTGCCTCATGTACACAGATAACCCTCTCCCCTTCCCATACACGTACAACACATGTGAGAGATGCAACCACATAGCCAAACAGGGGGCTAAGCTCTGTTTACACAGCACTGGCATTCCCTGTCAGATGGAGTGGGATACTACAGTGAATACAGTACCAGTCTCCCATAGACCTGCCACAACCGCAATCCAAACACAGAAACACACAGGTACATAATTGGGCTCTCAGAATAGCATCCTGCCTGAGCAGCTGACACCTGCAAAGCAGACACACAAGCAAACGTTAAGCCAGAGCAGAGCACATGCAACACATAGCTCACAAAGCCTGTGTGCCAAACAGTCACAGGCCATACGGCTAGACAACACACCTGCTACAGTTCTATGAGGTACCTCTATCATCACATACACTGAGGTCCTGCTCCCAGGCTGAACAAGGTGACAGTCATGCTGAGCTGCCCGTCGGGCACTGTGATCCACCACATAACACAAGCATACCGGTCACTCCAAGGCATGTAGAAGTATGACTCAGTCATTGTCTGTGCCAGTGTGTATGACCTCTGACGCACCTCCTTGGACTACATGTTAGGGGACATAGAGGGGCTTTCTGAGCTTGTGGCACAGGCTGGTATGACCCTGGCCTTGAGTAGCATCTCACCCTCACCAAGAATGCTGCCACAGTATGTAGACAGGATCATCAGTTTCTGCAATTAACGTATGTTTCAGTGACATTTAAAGGGGATCCAATGCCTGTCAGTGTGGGATTACATGCTGGACAAGCCACATTGCTTTGCTTGGGACAGCTTGCACCTGTCACCTATGGGCCGTTGTATATTGGCAGAGGCTGTTGCTACACACATAGTGCCTTTGTATGCAAGGCTGACATTACATAGCCACCTACACAGGTATCACACGGGATAGGACACTAATAGCAATGCTACTCAACAGCAGCAGTGTAAACCTCAAGATGCATGCAGTGGAAACTGTCCTTAGCATGGGGTACAACAATATCCGTGCAGTAACAGACTCCTGGTACAAGGCTCCCAGGTGCACACCATCAGTGCCAGGTCATTCCTGATACCATGCTTGTCATCCCCTACACATGCACCAAACCAGAACAGGGGGGATGTATCCAAAGGCACCTCAGATACACACACCCCCAGGTTGGTGGCACTGCACAAAGCATCAGAGCCTCTCCATGTGCAACACACAGTGGGTTAGACTGTGTTCAGGTTCATAGCCTGGCACACACCACACTCCCATACCCAGGAAACCCACTTGGCCTTCCTGACAACACTGGGAATATGACGGTCTCTACACACACCATTATATGGTTGTACTGTGACTACCCTAACATACAGTGTGAGCATTATTCTAGCTGCAAGACCCTATCTGAAGGGTTCTTATCATTCATTCCCTGCATTGCTATGGAACAACCTGTTACCACTCCCACAAGTGGTGACAACATGCTGCATCTGTTCATCACCAACATGTGGACTATATGCTCCAGACCAATCATGTATCCCTCGCTGGTGGGATGACACCATCTACAACCCCCACTATATAGTCACATACCACATGCAGCCCCTGCACAGAACACCACAGTCATACAGTTGTCTGATGCATATTCCATGTATTCACATGAGGCAGGCTTCGGACATGGGAACTCTTGCAGTTCACAGGCACATATGTGTAGGTGGCACACACATACATCATGTATGCATTGACATTACTGATATAATGCATGTCGTGTGATAATGGAAACACCACCCCACACACATGGACAAACTGTGTGACAAAAATACACATGGCATTTGTAGGATTCAAACCCCTACCTAACTATGGTATGACACTTGTGAGAGACGCATTAGCAGAGCACGATATTTGCATTATTGGGGGAATTGTTTTCTCCTGCTGTACTTATAGGGTGCTGACATCATCAGTGTTTAGACAGTGGAATATGCAGCATGTGTTGTGTAGTAATAGTTGCCAAAAGGGACATTTCTTTTACACATGGAATTGCACACACTACTCCGCCACACACATTCTGGGCATTTGCAGGATTCAAACCCCTACCTAACTATGTTATGACGTTTGTAAGAGACACATTAGCAGAGCCCGCTATTTGCATTATTGGGGGGATTGCTTTCTCCTGCTGTATTTATAGGGTGCTGACATCATCAGTGTTTAGACAGTGGAATATGCAGCATGTGTTGTGTAGTAATAGTTGCCAAAAGGGACATTTCTCATACACATGGAATTGCACACACTACTCCCCCACACACACACACTGGGCACTTGCAGGATTCAAACCCTGACCTAACTATGTTATGATATTTGTGAGAGACGCATTAGCAGAGCGCGCTATTTGCATTACTAGGGAGATTGCTTTCTCCTGCTGTACTTATAGGGTGCTGACATCATCAGTGTTTAGACAGTGGAATATGCAACATGTGTTGTGTAGTAATAGTTGCCAAAAGGGACATTTTGCATACACATGGAATTTCACACACTACTCACCCACACACATTCACGCACACACTGGGCACTTGCAGGATTTAAACACCACCTAACTATGTTATGACACTTGTGAGAGGCGCATTAGCAGAGCGTACTATTTGCATTACTAGGGAGATTGCTTTCTCCTGCTGTACTTATAGGGTGCTGACATCATCAGTGTTTAGACAGTGGAATATGCAGCATGTGTTGTGTAGCAATAGTTGCCAAAAGGGACATTTCTCATACACATGGAATTGCACACACTACTCCCCCACACACATTGAGCACTTGCAGGATTCAAACCCTACCTAACTACGTTATGATACTTGTTAGAAACGCAGTAGCGGAACACGCTATTCACATTACTGGGCATAATTTCTGCTCCTGACATATGTATAGTGTGCTGACATCATTATGGATGAAGAGGTATGTACATCTGTGACTATCCATCACTACAGGGGAGAGCATATCTATGCATTAACTTTGCACAGACACAGTGGCCTACTGTACTGTGGAGGCAGACGCCAAATACACTGTGGATAGCCTTCTATATTCCCTAGGGACAACAGTCAGGTATTGCACTCTACGGCCATATGTTTACCTGTCAGATGCAAGTATCTGTTGCTCATATACTGTTTGTGGGTCTTTATTGCCATAGCCTTCCCTATCTCTATAAACAATGTGTGTACTGTGGGAGATGTTTGCATATGAGTGGGATCCAGTACTTTACTTATGTCTCTGTTGTAACTTCACTGTGTGCACTGGGCAGATGTCTGTATTGTGGGAGGTTCCTGTGTTAACACATAGAAATGCCAGATATGTGTGTGTAACTGCTGAACTGTGACATGGCCTAAGTGTGTGAGCATGCCCAGTTCGCAGTTTGTATGGCTTCTTGACTGCCACATCTCATTTATCTAAGTGTACGAGCATGCCCCGTGTGACCTTTCCTTATGTTGGGATTTGTGGACCACCACATTTGTGTTTGTGTGTGGACGCCATCTATATATCACATGTACAGTTGAGTGTTGGACATCAGGTTGTGTTCTTACTGCCCAACTGCTTTGTGTCTGAACCTAACAGGCATTATGCTGCGCCTGCAGGGTCACCATGGGATAGTTTGCATACAGTTGTCATCATCCTTTCCTGCTGTCCAAACAGTTGTATTGTCATATAGTGTACTGGTGCAGTACTTTCACTGTGGTGGATAGTATAATCGGTTTCAGTCCTATCACTGCTTGTAATATTTATAGTGAGCACACCAGATTGGTTGAGGGCCAGTTGTGCAGATATGACCATGTTGCATTTTCTTCAGATATGGACAGCATAGTACATGATTGTCCGACATTGTTAATGTATTCCACAACTTCTGTGGACAGTGACAAACAATGGCCATGTGCCCTAGTCCATTTGCATTGCTAGTCAGAGGGTGTTTGTCCTTCAACACACATTTACTGGTGTTTGCCATGACATATGTCACGGTTAGTGTGCTGTGCCTCTGTCTACCCGTGACATACAGGTGATATCCAGGGTACACCTACCATCTCCCATCCAGTCATCATGATTCCTCTGGATGACAGTCACTGTGGAACTCCCTGGATATCCTGTAGTGGGAGTTTAGTCGTGAGTGGAGTGAGCTTCTGGGTTATGGACCAATCGGTACAGCATGTCCTGTTTATGTCTGTGCTGGGGTTCAGGCCTGTCAGCTGCATAGGTCACCAGCATTCAGTGTTTACATGGTGCCAAATGTCCATTGATACCAGGTTGGTCATGGCTTTATGCATCAGGCACAGTTCACCTCCAGCCAGGCAGTATGGCACTGTGTGGAGCTGCAGTTTCTTTACTCAGGCAACACATGGCATCTGTTACAGCTCTGCGATCCTCCTTGTGGGGTATTTGTGTGGTCTTTCCAGTTGCTGCAGGTGTCTGCTATGGTACATCCCTGAAGGGCCATTGTACACGATTGTGAGGCTGCTGATGGATGACTGGAAAGGCACATTGACCTACCCTAACCAAGCTGTGCTTACCTTCATGATTAGGTGGGTATATGGTATGTTTCTGGAACCACTACAGACATATGGTTGTCACATGCAGGATATCTATCACCTTGTGTCCCCAGGTATCTTATTGCTCCTGTTGTACTTACTGGGTTAACACCTATGTGGTCATTTCTGGCCATGTACTGTGCTTCCACAGGGGTTGACTATACACTATTCTGCATTTAGCTTGTTGACATGGCTGTGGCACCACTTGTGTGTTTCTATGTGTGCCTTTTGTAGGTTGCTTGTGTCAGCTGGAGGGTCTGATATGGTGGCCAGTTTGTAGTCCTCTGCAAACCTGTTCAGACAGAGTCCGTCCATGTTGGCCTGTACCTATGTGACATATATAGCATACAAGAGAGGTCCCAGGACCATGTCTTGTGGGATGCCAGTTGTACCTGGTTTGCAGTCTGCCATGGCTACAGCATGTCTGCCAGGTCAGTTCTGTCCTTGAGCTGGTTTGCAACCCATCTACTTGCATAGGGGTTTATAGTTAGGCTGGTGAGCTTATCTGTACCACCAACTAGGGTATTGTATGGAAGGGTTTAGCAACGTCCAGATAGGCTGTGTGATCAACATTCCCTACATCACTGGGCTTGGTGCATGTTTCACATGAGTCAGACATGTGTAAGGGGCAGGATCTGCCCTATGACAGCCACACTGGGTAGGGTCCAATGTCTGTAGGTACCCAATCTCGTTATTCATGGGATCCATGATCATCCTCTCCATTACTTTGCCAACCTAGATAGTCGGGGTTGAGGGGTGATAATTTGCAGTATCCTTTCAGGCACCCTCTTTGTGGTGTGGGACCACTGTTGCTGTACACTGCTCTTTGGGTACGTATCCTGTGGTAGGACTGATAGTGCACAGTAATGCTATTTGCTGTTCCATTCTTCTTACAGTACTTGTTGGACACAACCCAGGACACCATCTGGTACCATTGATGCTGTGTGCTGTGCTTTGTGGATGCTGGCTGTTACCTCAGCATCTGCAATGTCAGGGGGCCAGCACTCTCCTGGGATAGATATTTGGCAGTTAGGTGCTGGTGGGGAGGTTGGAAGGAATCTGTTCGGTAGGCTGTTGGCAATGTGTGTGGGTTTGGTGTATTGTTTGTGATATTAGAGTGCTGCAGAGCATATCTGTGGATTATCACCATGGTTCCTACCATCAGGTAGGACAGCTGTGTGATAATCCTTTGTGTCCTGCACAATTTGTATCATCATAGGTTCATACTAGGCTATCTGCCCTGGCCTTGTTTGAGCATGGACAGACTGTGTGTGGGTCTCAACACCCCTTGCAATGTGCATATTATGCCCACATAGGGTTTATTTTCCTAGATGTGACACAGGGATGGCCCCCAGTGTACACCTACTATCTCCCATGCACTTCACCGGATTTCTCTTGTTGAGTTTGTGTGTGGAGCTCAGCCTATCATGGGCTGGGATTCTGTTACAGAGTGTCAGGAGCCTCTGGGTTATGGATCTGTCCCTCCAGCACATCCTATTAATCTATGTGTAGAGGTTCAGATATCTCACTGTGGTGTGTCTGCTGGATTTGGGGTTTCTGCAGTGGAGCATGTCCATTCATTCTGGATTGGACATGGCCTTGTACATCAGGCATACATCACCTCTGACTGTGCAGTATGCTTCTGAATTGGGCTGTGGTTTCTTCAGCCAGGCTGCAGATGTCCAATGTTTGGACCCTTTATCCTGTTGGTGGGGTACATTTGGGGTCTTTCTGACTGCTGCATGTGTAAGGTAAGGTACATCCGAACTGGGGCACTGTTGTCACGTATGGGCCTGATAAGGGAAGAGTATGGGGGCACAGTGACCTCTGTAGCTCTACATGTCCATCCTTTCATATTAAAGTGGGCAATATAGCAGGTCTTCCTGGCCACCTTGGCAATGTGAGTGTCACATGACAGGTTACTGTCCACTTTGTACCTAGGTCCATGATTACTTCTTCCATACATAATGGATTGCCACCTATGTCATACTTTGTGTGTGCCTTGTTTGGTATTTGTTGAGACAGTCATACTCTGAAGTGTCTTCAGGAAGGCTGGCTCGGGTACCTGGGTTTGTGTGTGTGGTCTGTAGCAGGCTTCAAACAGGTACACAGTTTGAGACAGTGTTACTTGCCCATGAATAGTCCATGCTGCTTCTTGCTGTGGTACCAACCTGGGGGTGTGGTTATTCTTGATAATTACTGGTAGCCACACTCCTATTGTCGTGTGTTCCATGTTTTGGAGCTGTAGAGCATGGTATGAGGCATAACCTGGTAGTATTAGGGTGCTCTTCTGCCCAGGTTTCTGTTACAGAACACATATTACCATTCTCCATGCTGTGGTGGGTTTGGTCTGCATGCACCTTGCAGGTTAGACTTCTGGCGTTGGGTAGCATTATGTCCAGGTTATTATCCCTTGTGCTACCTATGGTGGTGGGTTTGTGTTTCCAGACTTACCTATTCCAGGCACAGTGGGGGTGACAACAGCCTTTGCCAGTATCTACACAGCCAGGTGTGCTGGGCGCGTGCCATCCCCGAGCAGGTGGGGCATCATGTCTTGCTTGGCATGTCAGCCCAGGCTGTCAGCCATGTGTTCACCCTTGCTAACAGCAATACCTCAGTCAATTATTGTACTTGATCTTGTTGTCTTCATAGTGTGGCATCATACTTGGTGAGGGTGAGATGTTAGGTTGGGTCTTCATGTTTGCATATACTAGATGGTGTTACATTGCTTAACACATGGCAATCATGCCTCAGATGGTGCTGCAGGGCTGCCTCTGTTGGATTCACATACTACACTCCCTGTACATGTTTGGGAGCAGGTTGTGTCATGTTGGGCATCCCTGTTACTATATGAGTGAGTCAGAGAGGGGTATCATTCCCAGGGTTCCTACTGAGCTAGTGTATGTGCTATGCGTTGCCTCTTTGCCAAGGCCAGGGCATACTGGGCCTGCCTCCTTCTGCCTACTGGGGCAGGCTCAGGTTGTTCCTTCTCCAAGTCATGCTCTGCCTGTGATGGCCTTGGCAATGGTGGGGGGCTATTTGTCCCGGCCCTATGCTGGTCCTGCTGCAGCTGTTTTCACAAGATCATATTATGTAGCATAGCACATACCATGACAATTTGGGTACATGTAGTTGGTGAGTACTGCAAGGCTCCACCAGATGTGTCCAGGCACCGGAACCATGACTTGAGCAGCCCAAACACACGCTCTATTACATTATGTGTTTGTGCGTGTGCCTCATTATGGCGTTCCTGTTCAGGTGTGTGTGCGTTTCTGATGGGTGTCATCAGCCACGGCAACAGTGCATAACCTGCATCCCCCACTAGGTGACCATGTGGGATGTCCCCATTGGCAAATGTCTGGTACAGCTGCGTCAAATGCCAGATATGGGAATCATGGTAGCTCCCAGGGCAGCCAGCACACACATTCATCACACACGACCTGACAGTTGATGGAGGGGAAGCCCTTGTGGTTAATGTAGGCCCTACCCCGCTCACCGGCTGGTGCTTTGATGCGTATGTGCGTGCAGTCTATTGCACCCACTACCTCAGGGTATTCCGCTATTTGCTGGAAGAGACGCATATTGCTAGCCAATACCTCACGGGCACTGGGGAAATATACATGATCACCGACATGTGCTGACATGGCATCCAGGAACTGGTGCAGTACCCTGGAGGCTGATGCCTGTGATATCCCCATCATATCACCAGTTGGTCTCTGGAAGGTACCTGTTGCTAGTATTCTTAGGCCAACACATACCTTGGCTTCCACTGGGATGGGTTCCTCTCAGTTGGTTCTGTGTCTGAGGCGTGGCCTGCACAGCTCAACAATTTGCTGCAGGAGGTCTCTGTCCACTCTATAGTGTTCCACTATCTCCAGCTCATGTAACCCCTGGTAGGTGACCCTGGGCCTGTGCACTCTTTTCCGTCTCCTCACTGTGGGTTGTCTGGCAGCATTTCCATTGTCACCACCCTCAGCAAGTCTCCTATGTCTCCTTATGACAGCTATGGCAGCCCCTAGCATGTTTGTTCTGAGTGCAACTTTTTCAGTTTTCACTTCTACTAGCTTACTCTTGTCTTGCAGTGTCTCTTGAGAGAAACATACTGCAATGCTGTTTGCAGTGTTTTAAGTGCTGGGCTGGGCTTGTATTCTGCCTGTGTAATTGCCTGCTTCTAATTGTTTTCACCTGCTACCTCTACAAGTATTCCCTGCTAGTTTCCTACTATTTATTCTGCTTCCTTTTCCTCTCTGTTTCCTCAGGGGGGAGCAGCGCACATACCAGCAAAAACATGCTCACAGTGGCTACCACGCGCACACACATACTTACACGGACCAGAATCTGCTTATTCGGATTTAAACACATGCACACCAGTGCAAACAGGTCTACAGATCTTTAAACAGACTCCTACATGCTTACTCTGCCTTACACGCGCGCACTCTGTCTTACTCGTGGCTCCCAGCGAGCACACGCGTGCATGCACGTACAGCAAGAAACTTTGGTGTTGGCCACAGTGTACACCTTCCATTTCTTGACTTTCCCATGCTTATCTGTTGACACTCCTCTTTTTATGCTGTGTGATTGACATCATTCACATAACACTTTGCTCCAATGAGCTTGATTTCTTCCTGACATTCCCCCCTGTGATGTCACCTATCTCCTACTCTGTTACTCCCCCTTATCTAACTCTTACACTACACAGAATGTGCTCATTTGCTATGTGACAGTGTGATTCACTATCTTACCACTCATTTACATGGGATTGCCTACTAATGCTTAGTTACATGTCTTACACTCAGCTTTCCACCTTAGCAACCACTAGACGGTGGCCATGTTGTTTTTGGTCTGCTAGTCCCTGCATTGCAAATCCATGCATTACATAAAACCCACATTTGTGGGTTTCAAACCTTTATTTTTCTGTTTTATATAGCGCAGCCAGTTTGCGCGGGGCTGCGCTGCATTTAAACATCGCCGATCTCTGAAAAAAAAAAACTTATTTTATTTCATGTTTGCATCGGGTTACCATGCCAATGGCCACATATTTGGCCATTGGCATGCTGACTGCAACATTTGCACACTTTATTTGGAGCTGTCATGGCTCCGTTGTGTTATTTGCAGTAACGTACTCAGTTGTCAACTGAGTACATTTCTGCAACTAACACGACTCTTACACAGGCTGGTTTCAGCTTCGTGGATCGCTAATCTACCTCATTTGCATGCCTTTCGGCTGCAAGTGGGGTGATTAGCATATCCACGCCCTGCCCGTGTAAGAGTCGTTTTAGCTGTCTCTTACACAGGATTTCGGGCTGTTCCTGGATCGCGATGGCTGCATGGAGTCTTACACGACTCTTAGACTCCGTGCAAGCCATCGTGAATCCTGCCCAATAAGTATTTTGAATTAATTTGTAATTTATTTAGTTTTGTCACTTAACAGAACATATCCAAACATGTACAAGCTTCTGATGGCATTTTTTTAATTTTTCTTTGGGGGAGGGGAGTAAATGCTTCTCAACATTGTGATTCTAAACAACATTATTCATATTTTCTGTTCTGATTTATGCATGAGTGATCACTAGGGCAGTACGTTAAAGTAGTGAGTAATACTGCTGCCTCACAACAAAAAGTCCTCTGGTTTACTTCTTGTTTGGAGTGCCCTCTGTGTGAGTCTGCATGTCTTTCCTGTGCATGCTTGGACTTTCCCTCAGCATTCTGATTTGTTTTCACGCTCCAAAGACATGCAATAGGTAGATTGGTGACTCTGAATTGTCTCTAGCGGTGTGTGTGTGTGTGTGTGTGTGTGTGTGTGTGTGTGTGTGTGTGTGTGTGTGTGTGTGTGTGTGTGTGTGTGTGTGTGTGTGTGTGTGTGTGTGTGTGTGTGTGTGCGCACGTGTGGAATAAAGGTCTGTCGACTTACTATCATTTCCTTCTTGCCTAGTCAATTCTGCGACTGGTGTCAGGTATTCATGTGGTTCCTACAGGAATCAGATGTGACCCACCACCACAAGATGGATGGAGAAAATACTGGCTTCAGACTTAGCTATGTTCTGTTTTGAGTTACATAAGCTGAATAATGACTGACCTGAGATTTAGTCATATTTGGTCTCTAGTAACCAATGTACTTAATTTATACACCAATAGGACCTTCTTCTACATCTCCACTTAACACTCAGATAGCATATTTGTTTTATAATTAGTTTCATTTCAGTTATACTTCTCATGAAAAAGTTGCAAGTGATTTTGCAAAAAATAAGAATTATAATATACGGTTTGATTTTTTTTTAGTTTGTTTCAGTAATTACACCCACAAAATGAAGTCATGACAGATATTGAGAACTGATCTGCCTGCAGCCATAAAGCATTGTGGATAAAATAAACATCCTATCTCTTTACAAGCACAGCTTCATATTTACATTATAGTTTTACTACTACATCATTATGTGTTAATTATCAATATGAGGTTTTCTGCCTGCAAGACCTAGCTGACAACTTGTTTTTTTTTTTTTTAATAAGAAACCAGTACTGCTGCATTTAGCATGGAAATATAGTAGTCTACATATTAATTTAGGTAGTAAGGCATCATGGGTTCAGGCTTTCAAGATGTCATGGCACAGATTTTCAGCTCTGAGAAAAAAATTTAGGTCACTGTAAAAACAAATTAAAATGAAAAAACAACACAGCTTTTTTCCATTAAAACCTGTATAATTTGGTAATGTATATGGTAATGACGTTAAATTTAACTCCAAAATGTGAGATGTAAGAAACAAAATGACAATAAGATTATTAACTCTAGGATATCCTACAGTGGAGATCTTAATTACTGTCACTTACTATTATTGTGTTTATATTCACATTCATATTTTTATAAACTGAGAAAGCTATACATTATTCATCAATATGGAGTGAAAATGTTATGATGGGGGATATAGATAGATAGACAGATAGATATGGATCTATTTATATCTATACCTATATATCTATGTATCTTTATATATATATATATATATATATGTGTGTGTGTGTGTGTGTGTGTGTGTGTACGTATATATATATATATATATATATATATATATATATATATATGTGTGTGTGTGTGTGTGTGTGTGTGCACACACACACACACACACACACACATATATATATATATATACATACATATATATATATATATATATATATATATATATATATATATATATATAAAATAGACACACACACACACACACACACACACATATATGTATGAATGGAAATACTAAAATATAAGTGTCAGAAGACATTACAATTGGCAAGATGGATTTCTGTATTTCACAATTATTCCTAGGTAAACTAAATCAAAAACCAATGTGTTTTTTGTGACATGGGTACATACATACATAAAAGTATTTCAAGCATGGGCATTAATGCCTTTCTAGCCTGCCAATATACCAAAACACTTGTTCCCATAATAGGTGTCCAGGCTGTTCTTAAAAATATCTAAACTAGTGCCTGCTTTAAGGTAATTTAGTAGCGGTCAAGTGACATTCCAAAGACATGCGTGAATGGGCATGCCTTCGTTGAAGGTTGGGCGTCGAGCTGGCACCTTGGCACCTGAAAATCTACTGCCAATCATTAGTGGACCAGAGTTCCGCTGTGGCAACCCCTAACCAGGAAAAGCCGAAGGAACAACAAAGTCCATGCATCAACTGCTCTCTCAGAGAACCAATTAGTACACTTCTCATTCCTACAGAATCTTGTACATAGGTTGTCTGATAATTCGCTATTAGTTTTTGATAACCCAAAACATTCCCTGAGAAAGTTGTCTCCAAATGTTCTATATACCTGAGTAATATCTCGTCTTGGATATCTATAAGAGACGCTGTACAAGTTCAGATATTTTAGTCTTTCATAATAACTTAAATTTTCATATCCACATATGCCCTTGGTATATTTCCACTGTACTCTTTCTTATAATGCTTCCATATTGTCTGGATGGCATAGTGGTGCAATGGTAGCATTGTTACCTCACAGCAAGAGATTCTCTGTTTCGATTCTCAGCTGGGGTGCCTTCTTTGTGGAGTCTGCATGTCCTCCTTGCATTTGTGTAGGTTTCCTCCAGGTGCAACAGTTTCCTCCGACATTAGAAAGACATGTGTCTGCAGCATTTCCCCCCAGGTCTCTGCTGAAAATTGGCTTTGTTCCAAGTCAGACTTTCCCAGTTAAATAAATAAATATTGTTATTCCATACTCAGGTTTGTTTAGGTGTAATGTAACTAACAAACAATGACTTCATCATTTCTGATTTCTCAGACTTTATAAATCTTTTTATACAACCTATAGTTCTTTAGCTATCATTAACTAATTGGTTAATATGATTAGAAAAACTTAAAGATGGAGCTATCCATATAGCCAGGTCCTTAAATTAATCTACAGTTTCAACCACTGTATGCTGTATTAAGTATTCACCTTTCAATTTATGTCTCCCAAATCTCATATGCTTAGTTTTAGATGGATTTATCAGCATATTATTCTCCTGTGCCCAAATGGTCAATTTAGTCAAGTTCTTTTGCAGACATGCCTTATTTGCAACACATGTAATCAGTTTACCAACTTCAGGTCATCTCCATATAGACTATAGAGCACCTCAAATGAAAATGTTAGGTCTGAAAGATACAATCTAAACAAGTAAGGGCCTAGGACAGAGCCCTGTGAGATATTCTGACTGTAACCAAGAACTGTGCCTGTCCAGTTGCTGTATGATGCTTGCCATTTCCTATTTGTAATCCATGTGACTATCCATCTTATCAAAAGTACATAGATACATAGTTGTTCTAATCTACTGATCAGTGTTTTGTGCATCACCCTGTCAAATGCTGAAGTTAAATCTATATAAATTACATCACAGCATGATTTTTCATTCATAGCTGTTATTAAATTGTTATAAAACATCATGTTACAGGTGGTAATAGATTTATTTTCAACATATGCATGCTGATATATGGTTTCAAGTCCCAACCTATCCATTCCTGACAGTAACTTATCCAATATATTATTTTTCCACAACTTGAAAGTAGACTTAAGGGTCTATATGATTCTGGGTTTGTCCTACTCCCTTGTCCCCTTAAAGACAAGTTTAATAAACATGTCTCTGTTCTTGAGGAATCTCCCCATATTTATGTGACCCAGTATACTAATAATAGATATAATGGCATCTTATTTTTAATTTCCCCAAGTCTTTTGGGTTTCTAATATCATGATGGGAATGGACCCCATTCCTAAGTCGAAGTATGATTAAAGTTCATGAAATTAGTATTGTTTCAATCTTTGATGTCAACCAAAAGTGCTCCACACAACATCTGCAGTGTGCCCAGTAATAACTCCTTCTGTAATTTGTATGGGGTTACATGGATTGGTAACACATCTAAATATGATTGTAAATTATTTTTTATAAGACCTGTTGCACCTACTACTATTGGAACTGTCTGGGTATCTTTCTTCCACATTGCTCTCGTTTATGCCAGCAGATCCTGATATTTTATGACTTTGTGTCTCTCTGTAGGCAATACACTGTAGTCACTGGGTGTGGCAATTTCAATGAACAATGCTACTTTTGTCTTCTTTTCATGGACCACTATATCTGGTTTTCTAGCATCTATCTTTTGAGCTGTTGGTAATGGGTGATCCCATGTGATATAAACTTCATAATTTTCTATGATGCTTTGTGGCTCATGTTTCCAGTGTTTTTCAGCCACTTCAATATCATAATGTTTACGCAATCCCCAGTGCAACAGTCTTGCCACATTATTATGCCTTTCAGTATACAGTACTTTGCTATTAGTATGTCACAACCAGCAACAAGGTGTGCAACTGTTTCCAGTTCTGTTTTTATAAACCTATATTTGTCTGTTTCTCCCACATGTTCAATGGACTTTGTAAACCAATGTGTATGTAGCCCACTGTCTTGTGCTGCCAATATTAACCTTTCATCTCTTCGTTTGAATTCGCCTGTTCTTTACCATTCCTGTGTTCTCTCCTGGTACACATGAAGTTCTTCCAGAAGTTTTCTATACTTGCAACTATATTTATACATTTTCCACATTTCTTGCCTTCTCATCTGGTCCTTCACCTTATATTCTTTATTTTGTTTTTTGGCACATTCAGTTGCTGCCTCATTTTTACATACTTCTGGTTTGAGTTCCATTCCTGCTTAATGCCGATATGCTTCTGCTAGATTAAGAAGAGAAGTCATCCTAGATTTTATTCTCCTCATGTTTCAAAACTTTCACTATGTTTGAGCCTTGTGAGGTCAGCAGATATGTATGGCATCCCATGATTGCAGATCTGTACATATAATCAATTTTAAGGAGGCCCATCCTTTCTTTGGAACAGGGAATATATAATCTTGGTATGCACTTTTTATAAATCATTTGGTGATCATGAATCATTCTTCTTGCTTTCCTAGCTAATCTTTCCAACCCATTTTGGGTCCAGTCAATCACCTTAAAACTGTAAGTTAGGACAGGAAGAGCAAATTGGTTTATAGCTTGGATTTTGTTCATAGATGTCAATGCTGTTTTCAGGATTAATTTCAGTTTCCTAAAGTATTTCTTACTAAGTTTTATTTGCATTTGTTCATGCTTTATTTTAGATCCTTCCTCAGTTCCCAGATACTTATACACTCTCTCTTGCTCACGTTCTTTTATATCACATTCTTGTCCCAAACTGATGTTTTCTTGGTGTTGCAGTTTTTTTGCTTTAAAGGTTGCTTTTGCATATTTATCAAGGCCAAATGACATTCGCATATCATCTGAAAAAGTTTTGACAACCTGCAATTGTGCTTTCAGTTCCTCATCTGATGAGCTATACAGTTTTAAATCATCGACAAAGAGAAGATGAGAAGTCTTTATACTTTTCTTGGAGCCAAATTATAGCCATGGCTTAAGCTGTTAAGTAGATAGCTTAATGGGTTAAGGGCAAGGCAGAATAGCAACTGTGACTGAGAGTCAACCTGGAATATCCCCCTTTGAATTTTTATACCCAGGATAATAATTTGTCCTTTATCATGGCTTAATTGCAAAGTGGTCTGCCACTGTTTCATGATCATTGTAATGTAGTAGATCAGTGTAGGGTGTATCTTATACATTTTTAAGCACTCTTTTATCCATGAATGTGGGATACTATCAAATATTTTTTTGTAGTCAATCCATGCCATGCTTAGATTCTTCCTGTTTTTATAGTTCTCCACTATGACTATTTAACAACAAATGATCCTTTGTTTCATATGACTTTCTTTTATTGCCCTTTTGTTCTACTGCCATAATTCGGTTTTCTCCAAAATTACTTCAGCATAAATTCCCATAGGTTCATAGGTTCATAGGTAGGTACTAGGCTATCGACCCGAGGGCCTATGTAAGCCTAGCCAACAAGGTTCCCTGGCTTACGCCACCCAAGAAAGTTATTTTCCTGTGCCACTGTCAAGCAGAGACACAGAAGTGATCCCCGGGGTGTATTTCCTGTTTCCCATCCACTCATCAAGATTTTTCTTGAAGAGTGCTAATGAAGAACTTTGCTTGACATAGATGGGTAGCCTGTTCCAGAGTATGGAAAGACTCTGGGACAGGAATCTATACCTCCAGCATGTCCTGTTTATTGTGGTGAGAAGGTTTAGGTCCCTAGAGCGTATAGCTTGGAGGGATTGGAATTTCTTTAGGTGTAGCATGTCCAACAGCTCTGGGTTTGACAAAGCTTTATATGTTAGGCAGAGATCACCTCAGAGTAGGTGATATGCTATGGAGTAAAGCTGGAGTTTTTTGAGACGGTCGGTGTAGGGCATCTGTTTGAGGCCAGTAATCCTCTTTGTGAGGTACTTCTGCGGCCTTTCCAGCTGCTGCAGATGTCTTGTGAGTTACATTCCAAAAGGGGCGTTGTACTCTATATTGTTTATACATTGTCGGAATGGAAGTTATTGGTCTATAATTTTTAGGATAGCTTGCAGGCTGACTCTTAAGTAGGATCATTGTTTTTCCTATTGTTAGCCAGGCTAGTGTCTGTTTGGGATGCACATATAGATAGTTCTTACTCATGGCTAAATCTTTGTGCAAAGATGTTAATACTTTTAACCAAAAGTTAGGCACTGCATTTGGGCCTGGAGTTTTTCAGTTAGAGACTTTTCTTAACTTAGTTTCAATTTCTCTGGCTGTTACTTCATCCCATTTCATATCCTAACACCAATAAAGCAGAATTAATCATGGAAACCACAAAAAGCCAAAAAAAAAAAAACAGACTAGGAGATACAGGAAAACAGAGTGAAGTCCACATGATGTTAGCGTAAAAAAAACTTTTAATCCACGCTTTTGGAAACAAAACTTCTTCAGAATAAAATATACAAACTCAACTACATTTTTAAAAAACAGTTTTGAAATGTTTCTGCACCAATGAACACATCTTTCCATTTAAACAATTACAGTTAATCAATAAAATTTCAGAATACAGGAAGTTATTTCCTTATATAGACTCTACAGTCTTTCAAAAAATATTTAATGTTGACTGCATCATTTATACCAGGTTTTATGTCTGAATTTAGTCTAATTTGCCATAAAGCCTCCTTTTGTTCAAGATTTGTTTTAAAATTACCACCCCTAAAATCATGACTTCCTTGTTCCAGCACAGAAAACAACATTTTTTTGTATGTAGGACAGGTGATAGTATGCTTGTAGAAAGCATTTGTCTTGTCTTGTTTTCTAATATTGTAATAATGTTCTTTTAGAACATCTACCTTACACTTTGAAAGTTCCAGGGTATTTTAACTGTAAGAGCAAAGGAGTTGTATACATTGGTATGTGTGCATATTGTAGTGCATTCTACATAGGTATGACTACAAGAGCTCTATGCACTAGAATAAAAGAACATTATTACAATATTAGAAAACAAGACAAGACAAATGGTTTCTACAAGCATACTATTACCTGTCCTATATACAAAAAAAATGTTGTTTTCTGTGCTGGAGCAAAGAAATTTTAAAGCAAATCTTGAACAAAATGAAGCTTTATGGCAAATTAGACTAAATTCAGACAAAAAAAAAAACTGGTATAAATGATGCTGTCAACATTAAATGTTTTTGAAAGACTGTGGAGTCTATATAAGGAAATAACTTTCTGTATTCTGAAATTTTATTGATTAACTGTGTAATTGTTTAAATGGAAAGATATGTTCATTGGTGCAGAAACATTTCAAAACTGTTTTTAAATGTGAAGTTGAGTTTGTATATTTTATTCTGAAGAAGTTTTGTTTATGAAAGCGTGGATTAAAAGTTTTTATTACACTAACATCATATGGATTTCATTCTGTTTTCCTCCATCTCCTAGTCTGTTTTTTTTTTTTGGCCATTTCATATCCTGTACCTTTAAACATCTTATTCTGTCTTTTACTTCTTCTGTCCATTTAGCATCTTTGTTATGTTCCACAGGATCTTCTCCAAAATGTATCTGTTTCTTCTTTTTGTGGCAGTTTTTCAATTCATTTTACCTTGTTTCCCAATTCTCTATAAACCCTTTTTGGGTTATTAATAAATTGCTTATTTTTGTACTTTTCCTTTATATTTATCTGTGTATCTTCTAAGTTTTTCTGCCTGTGATGTGCCATCCGTTGCCCTGTCATATGGGAACTCACTAGCCTATCACTCCTCAACACTGACTGCATCAGTTTCCAATTCCCTGTTCCTTTCCTTGCTGTATAGCTTCAAGTGAATGTTTATACTGGTTTCTTGTGGAAGGCTCCAAAATATCTTCATATGGCACCTGACCAATTGCTTCCTGTTCCACTGGTTTCCCCTTAATTTGGATATTCATTGATCTAGCCTGTTGTAGTGCTTTCTGAATTATATTTTCTACACTGAATCTTTCACTTTGCAGGTACTCCATCACCTCAGTTTATATTTCTTTAACTTCTCCATCAGTAATCTCCTTTTCTACTTTTCCTCTTTGTCTTCATATTTTTTGTATTGTAAAGTTTTCCATGTTCGGATTCCTTTGCCTGTATTTCTCTTTAAATATGTTTGGTGCTACTCTTTTTCTATTAGTTTTGCTTTCTCTTTTGCAAAAATATTACATCATATTAATTCTCTTTTACTTTCCCATGCCCATATTTCTTTTTCAGATGTTTTCTGATATTCCTGCTTCTCCTTACTTTGGGAACTCACTCTATCATGCTGTGATGTAACCCGTGTTAGACATTCTACATCAAATCCTTCACTTCGCAGGCACTCCATAACTTCACCTTCTATTTTTTTAACTTCTACTTTATTAATCTTCTTTTCTACATTCCCTCTTTGTGATATTATTTTTTTATTGTGAAATTTTCCATATCCGGATGCCTTTGCCTGTATTTCTCTTTGAATATCTTTGAGACTGCCTTCTTTATACTGATTAATTTGGCTTTCTCCTTTGCATAAATATTGCACCATATCACATCTCTCTTTCTCTCCCATGTCCATATTTCTTTTTTATACTTTTCAAATATCTCTAGGTTTTATTTATATTTTCAAACTTCCTCAGATGCTTCATTTTCCAAACAGATCAAAGTTTCTTGATCTATATACTGTTTTTCACAAATCTTAATGAACACAAATTTTCATTTGAAGCTTCTGACAGTTTTTCCTGTGGAAGTATTTTTCTTTCCTCTAATTTCTATCTTAATTGTTGTGTATATCTTGTGTCTGGAAATTCTGGGCTTTTTGCATAATAGTAACAATACGTAATTTCTTTCTTATCCTCAATAGTCCACTCTATCATCTTTATGGCTCTTCTTTGACCTATCAGTTTTTGTGATTTTTGTGGACTACTACTTCTTTCTACACAATGGGGGCATCCTCTCCCTGTGCCTGGCCTGACCCTATTGTAGGAATTGTCTGTATTTTGAGGATTCTACACTGTCAACTTTTCCAGTCTTGGCAGCAATGTGCCTACCAGGATGAGCATTTTTTTTATCCTGGGTCTTGTGCACCCAGCTCTCTTTTTTACTTTTAACCTACTTCTGTCCATGATATATGCTATATATATACAGTCTATATATCAGTGTCGTCTTTGTGAGATTTTGTGAAAAACATGGTCTACCTTGCAAAGATATTCTCCAAGACTTGAGGGTGAATTCAGTTTCAACAATACTACCCCTTGCTTGCTGACTTATCATCTCTCCATTTGGACCCCTAATCTCTCCATTCGGATGGTACTGAAAGTTCTTGCTGAAGTATTATTAATTTCATCTCCTCCCTATGCCTTGTTTGGATCCAGTGTGTGCAGTTCTTTTTCAATATAATCTAATTTGATTCCAGTATCTGAGGTTGCCTGGATGTCACTAGGATAGCTATCACCTGCTCTGTGCTGCCAAACTGTTTTGCATAACATTTTGCAAATACATCTAGAATCTGTTGTGTCTGAGAATACATTTTAGAATCTACACACAGTTTATCAGTTTGTATGTCTTTAGTCCTTCCACATCTTGTGTATCTATAAAAAGGGTTCCTATTATTTTAAATATCTTTATATACATTTTCTTCAAATGTTTTCTTGATCTTGCCTCACACTCTGCTTAATTTGCTTGCGCAGCTTGTTTATTTCAGTTTTCAAAGTTGTAGTCTGACCTCTCTTCCATTTCTTATATTTTTTGTCTCTCACCTTAATCAGGTTTCTTGTTCTTATGGAACTATATCCCCCTGATGCTGTATGCCTAGATCCTAATGTTAAACATTTTTTTTTGCACTCAAACCATTTTTATTTCAAAACTTTTCACATTCCATTTGCAGTTTTTCCACTAAACACATCATTCCAGTTAGTTTTACATACTGACTGTTTCGCTTCTATATAGTTCTGTAATTAATTTTCTGTGCATTTGGTTTAAATTTCAACTTTGGCAAAATTATCTAGCAACAAATTAACCTGTGTAACCCCATGATCACTGCACATCAATGGTGGTAAAACTTGATTTGAAGTAACAGTAATTTCTTTAGTAACACAAACAATGGGCAGGATTCACGAAAGCTTGCACGGAGTCTAAGAGTAGTGTAAGACTCCATGCAGCCTTCGCGATCCAGGAACAGCCCTAAAGTCCGTGTAAGAGACCAGCTAAAACGTCTCTTACACGGAGTGGGCGTGGATATGCTAATCACCTCACTTGCAGCCGAATAGCATGTAAATGAGGTAGATTAGCGATCCAGGAAGCCCAAAGCAGCCCGTGTAAGAGCCGTTTTAGCTGCAGAAATGTACTCAGTTGATAACTGAGTACGTTTCGGCAAAAAACACAATGGAGCCATGTCAGCTTCAAATAAAGGGTGCATATGTGTCAGGCAGCATGCCAATGGCCAAATATGTGGCCATTGGCAAGGTACCCTGATGCAAATCTGAGAAATAAATAATTTGTTTTCGGTGATTGCCGGTGTTTAAATGCAGCGCAGCCCCGCGCAAATGGGCTGCACTGTATAAAACATAAAAATGAAGGTTATAAACCCACAAATGTGGGTTTTATGCAATACATGGATTTACAATGCAGGGACCAGCAGACCAAAAACAACATGGCCACCGTTTAGTGCTTGTTAAGGTGGGAAACTGAGTCTAAGACATGTAACTAAGCATTAGTAGGCAATCTGATGCAAATGAGTGTTAGGATACTGAATTCCACTGTCACATAGCAAATGAGCACATTCTGAGTAGTGTAAGAGTTACATAAGGGGGAGGAACAGAGTAGGAGATAGGTGACATCATAGGGGGAATGGCAGAAAGAAATGCAGTTCATTGGAGGTCAGTGTTACATGACAGATGTCAGACACATATCATGGAAAGAGGAGTGCAACAACATAAGCATGGGAAAGTCAAGAAATTGAAGGTGTACATTGTTGCCTACACCAAAGTTTCTTGCTGGGCGTGCATGCGCACGTGCGCGCGCTATGAAGCACAAGTAGGACAGTATGCGCACGTGTAAGGCAGACTGAGCATGTGGGAGCGTGTTGGTAGATATTTAACACTGTTTGCGTGAGTGTGCGCGCGTTTTAACCTGAATAAGCAGATTCTGAACCGTGTAAGCATGTGTGCGCATGTGTAAGTCACTGTGAGCGTGTTTCTGCTGGTATGCACGCTGCTCCCCCCTGAGGAAACAGAGAGGAAAAAGGAAGCAACAGAATTCATAGGAAGCTAGCAGGGAATACTGCTGGAGCTAGCAGGTGAAAACAATTAGAAGCAGGCAATTACACAGGCAGAATAGTAGCCCAGCCCAGCTGGTACCTTGCCAATGGCCTTAAAACTCTGCAAACAGCAGTGCAGGATGTTTCTCTCAAGAGACACTGCAAGACAGGAGTAAGCTATTAGAAGTGAAAACTGAAAAAGCTGAACTCAGAGCAGAAATGTTAGGGGCTGCCATAGCTGTCATAATGAGACATAGGCGAATTGCTGAGGGTGGTGACAATGCAGATGGTGCCAGACAACCCACAGTGAGGAGACGGAGAAGAGTGTACAGGCCCAGGGTCACCTACCACGGGTTACATGAGCTGGAGATAGTAGAGCGCTATAGAGTGGACAGAGACCTCCTGCAGAAAATAGTTGAGCTGTGCAGGCCACGCCTCACACACAGAACCAACAGAGGGGAACCCATCCCAGTGGAAGCCAAGGTATGTGTTGGCCTAAGAATACTAGCAACAGGTACCTTCCAAAGACCAACTGGTGATATGATGGGGATATCACAGGCATCAGACTCCAGGGTACTGCACCAGTTCCTGGATGCCATGTCAGCACATGTCGGTGATCATGTATATTTCCCCAATGCCCATGAGGTATTGGCCAGCAATATGCGTCTCTTCCAGCAAATAGCAGAATACCCTGAGGTAGTGGGTGCAATAGACTGCACGCACATACGCATCAAAGCACCAGCCGGTGAGCGGGGTAGGGCCTACATTAACCGCAAGGGCTTCCCCTCCATCAACTGCCAGGTCGTGTGTGATGCCCAGGGCATTATAATGAATGTGTGTGCTGGCTGCCCTGGGAGCTACCATGATTCCCACATCTGGCATTTGATGCAGCTGTACCAGACATTTGCCAATGGGGACATCCCACACGGACACCTAGTGGGGGATGCAGGTTATGCACTGGAGCTGTGGCTGATGACACCCAGCAGAAATGCACACATACCTGAACAGGAATGCCATAATGAGGCACACACACAAACACGTAATGTAATAGAGCGTGTGTTTGGGCTGCTCAAGTCATGGTTTTGGTGTCTGGACACATCTGGTGGAGCCTTGAAGTACACACCAACTACAAGTACCCAAATTGTCATGGTATGTGCTATGCTACATAATATGATCTTGTGAAAACAACTGCAGCAGGACCAGTATAGGGCTGGGCCAAACAGCCCCCCACCATTGCCAAGGCCATCACAGGCAGAGCGTGACTCGGAGGAGGAACAACCTGAGCCTGCCCCAGTAAGCAGAAGGAGGCGTGCCCAGTATGCCCTGGCCTTGGCAAAGAGGCAACGCATAGCACATACACTGGCTCAGTAGGAACCCTGGGAATGATACCCCCTCTGACTCACTCAAATAATAACAGGGATGCCTAAAATGACATGACCTGCTCACAAACATGTACAGGGAGTGTAATATGTGCATCCAACAGAGGCAGCCCTGCAGCACCACCTGAGGCATGAATGCCATGTGTTAAGTAATGTAACACCATGTACTATATGCACACCTGAGGACCGTGACTAACATCCTACCCTCACCAAGCATCATGCCACAATATGACAATGAGATGATCAATTGCAATAATTGGCTGAAGTATTGCAGTTAGTCAAAGGGGATCCAGTGTGTGCCAGCCTGGGCTGACATGCTGAGCATGACATGATGCTCCACCTGCTAGGACTAGCATGCACCTATCAGTGCAGGCTGTATGGATACTGAAAAAGGCTGTTGTTACCCACAGCGTGCCCTGAATAGGTAAGGCTCAAAACACACAACTACCTCCATAGGTATCAGAAGGGATAAGAACCTAGATGTAATGCTACCCAATGCCAGAAGTCTAAACAGCAAGATGCATGCAGTCTAAACTCACCCAGTATGGAGAATGTTGATATCTGTGCTGTAACAGAAAACTGGGTCAAGGCTCACAACAGCACCCTAACACTACCAGGTTACACCTCATACTGTGCTGTACAGCCTCAAAACATGGAACAAGCTACAAAAGGAGGGTGACTAGCAATAATTGTCAAGGATAACCACACCCCCATGTTGGTACCACAACAAGAAGCAGCATGGACTAGCCATGGTCAAGTAACAGTGGCTAAAACTGCCTCCCAGTTTATAGCCTGCTACAGACTACCATCCCAACACCAGGAACTGCACCTGGCCTATGTTGGAATACATGAATATATCAAGTCCTCCAAACCACATTATATTGGGTGACTGAAAATACCCATACATAGACTGGGAGCATTATACTAGCTCCAACACTGTAGGACAAAAGTTCATAGAATCCATAAACCAAAATGCCCAGGAACAACGTACCACTCCCACAAGAGGGGTAAGCATACTGGATGTGATAATCAGCAACATGGGTACTGGATGGCAAGATGAGAAGTGTATTGCTCACTGGTAAGACCAGACCATAGAGTAATCACACTGGATATACACATCCTGACCACAGCCCCTGGCCAGAAAACCACAGTGAAAAACATGTGTAAAGCAAAAGTTGCACTCCTCAAAACTGATGTGGAATCCATTAAAGGCCCTGTGCAGGTGCAAAATATGGGCCACACCTCAGAACCTGTTATACAGGCATTCCATGAACACTGCCAGGAATGCTTGGATTATGCAATCCTAAATTAAAACAAGACACAATGCCATACACGCAGGCATCTGGCATGGTGGACTCCAGCCATTACCAAACCATGCAAGAGAATGAGGAAGCTACTACATGATAGAGCAAACATAAAAAAAGAAGTAATCACTGATCAGTAGTATGGCAATAAAATATGTCCACACATACAATCCAGTAAGGCCAGCTACAACAAGTAATGAATCTGTGAATCTTGAGGCAATGTTACACCTGCCCCAAGTACACAGACAACCCTCAACTCCCCCCAAGAAATACAAATATATGTGAGAGATGCAACCATTTATCCAAACTGGAGGCTGAGCTCACTCAACTCAGTACTCCCAAAACTAGTCAGGAGGAGAAGGTAACCACACACACCACAAACCCAGTCCCACATAGACCTATGACAACTGCAAACCAAGGACATAAACACAGAAAAACATTCCTGGAGGCCCGTATTACAAATACACCACACCAACAGAGGCCTCCAAAGCAGACACCCAATCAAACAACCTCTAAACATAGCATGTGCAACACATAGTACACAAAGCTGGTGTGCCAAACAGTCACAGGCCAGAAGGAGAAACAACATGCCTGATACAGTTGTAATAGGTGACTCCATAGTGAGACACGCTGCTGTCCCGCACACCAGACTGAACAAGGGAAAGGGTACAGTAAGCTGCCTGTAGGCTGCTACAATACGCCACATAACACAAGTATGCAGGTCACCCCAAAGCAAGTAGAAATAAGTCCATGCTGGTGTGAATGACCTGAGATCTACCTCCCCGGACTACATGAAAAGAGACATAGATGAGCTCACCGATTATGTAGTCCAGGCCGGTATGACACTGACTGTTTGCAGCATCCTACCCTCACCAAGAATGATGCCACAGTACAAACACAGAATGATCAGTTATAACAAGTGGCACAATTACTGGTGTCATTCCAAGGGGATCCAATGTCTGTCTGCTTGGGATGTCATGCTTGACAAGCCACGCAGCTGTTCCAGGGATGGCTTGCACCTGTTACCCCTGGGTGTCTGGATATTGGATAAGGCTTTTGCCACCTCCATAGAGCCTTTCGTAGGCAAGGCTGAAAAGACTAACCCACCACCCTAGAAAACATAAGTGGAAAGAAACATAAGGGAAATGCTGACCAATGCCAGATGTGTAAACCTCAATATGCATGCTCCCGAGGCCCTCCCCAGTATGGAGAACATCGATGCCTGTGCAGTGACAGAAACCTGCTGCAAGCCTAATGACAGCACACCAGCACTACCAGGTTATACCACATAAAAGGAGGGTGAGTATCCATATTCAGCACAGACACCCATATGTCCAGGTAACTGACAATGCACAAGGCATTGGAGTCCACCCATGTGCAACTAACCGTAGGCAAGACTGCTGTACAGTCTGTAGCATGCTACAGACCACACTCTCACACACAGGAACCCCACCCAGCTGTCCTGAAGACACTGGACAGTATGAATGTCCCACCAAATATCAAACAAGGTACTCACAAATTACCACATAGGTGGTAAACCATTATGTATGGAAGGACTACTGGGATTAAACTGTGTTTTTACTCTCCTTGGTTTTGCCTATTGCTTCGTGTTACTGAACCATGCTTTGCTTGCTCCAGTTTTCATGAATGTTGGATTTGTTGGACATATCTGTCTCAAATATATGTCATATGCTGCCTGGCTGTAGACACCCCAGCTGAATGCAGCCACATACTGCCTACACAGAGGCATTGTATGTCTGTTGTACAAGGCCATGTCCAACACAGGAGTAATGGACATGCTCCACCCCAGAAAACTCAGAGCCATCGGAGCTGTGAGAGTGAGAGATGTCAACCTCAACACATAATGAAATAGGATGTGATGGAGGGACAGATACATAACCCAGAGGCTCCCCACACCCTGGAACAGAATCCCACTCCATGTTAGGCAGAGCCCCTCACTGACACTCTTCAACAGGAATCTTGCCAAGTGGATGGATGATCGTAGATTTACACTGGGGGTCTTCACTGTGTCACGTCCAGACAGAGGCACAGCAAAGCAAATCATAAATGGCCATAATATTCACATAGCAAGGGGTGGCGAAAGCCACACACACTCTGGCTAGGCTTACAAATGCCCTAGGATGGATAGCCTAGTATGAACCTATGAACCTATGAAGATACAAATTGTACAGGACACTAAGGATAATCCCAAGGCTTCCTCATCTGATGGTAGGAACCATGTTGGGAATTCACAGATATGCTCTGAATCACACAAATATTACAAACAACATACCAAACACACACACATACTGCCAACATACATCCTGACAGGTACAGTGCAAACACCCCCCCCCCAGAATGCAAAATATCTATCCCAGCAGACTGCTGGCCCCCTGACATTGCAGATGCTGAGGTAACAGCCAGCATCTACAAAGCAAAACACACAGCAGCAATGGTATGAGATGGTGTCCCGGGCTGAGTCCAACATGGACTCCAAGAAGAATGGAATGCCAAATCACACTACTGCTCAATGTCAGCCTTACCACAGGATATGTACCCAAAGAGCAGTGTATAACAACAGTGGTCATTCTCAACAAAGGTGTTGCCTGAATGGATAGTGAAAACTACCATCCCAGAATCCTGAGAAGCATGGTCTGCACAGCTATGGAAAGGATCAGCATGTACAGCAGACATAAATATATTGGGGACCTACTGACACCGGACCCTACCCAGTGTGGCTTTCTTAAGTGCAGATCCTGCCCCTAAACATGTTTGACTAATTTGAAACAGTCATTAAGGTCATTGATGAGGGCAATGTGGTCCACACAGAGTAGCTGGACCTTGCAAAGGCTTCCATACAATACCCTATGTTTTCATTATAGATATGCTCACCAGCTTAAATATAAACCCCTATGTCAGTAGAGGGGTTGCAAACCAGACCAAGGACAGAACTGACATGGTCAGACATGCTGCAGCCATGTCAGACTACAAACCAGATATAACTGGCATCCCACAAGGCTTGGTCCTGGGACCTCCCTCCTTTGGTATATATGTCCCATAGGTACAGGCCAACATGGAAGGGCTGTGTCTGAACATGTTTGCAGAGGAGTACAAACTGCCCACCATATCTGACCCTCCAGCTGACACAAGCATCCCACAAAAGGGCCACATAGAAACAGACAACTGGTGGCATAGCCATGTCAGCAAGCTAATTGCAGAAAAGTGTATAGTCAACCCCCATGGATATACAGTAAGTGCCCACCAATTACCACATAGGTGTTAACCCATTACATACTTAACATGTAATGAGAGATCTGGGGACACAAGGTGATAGATATCCTGCATTGGACAAACATGTGGCTGTACTGTTTACAGAAACATACCATATACCCACCTAATCATGAAGGTTGTCAGATCTAGATAAGGGGAGGTCATTGTGGCTCTGCAGTCATCCTTCATCAGCGTTACAATTGACTACAATAGCCCCTGTGGGATGTACCTCAGCAGACACCTCCATCAACTGTAAAGTCCCCAACAGTACCTCACCAGGAGTATCAAAGAGCTTGAACAGATGCCATGTGTTGCCTGATTAAACAAACTGCAGCTACACACACTGCCATACTGCCCACCCAGAGGCAAGCTGTGCCTGATGTATAAAGCCATGTCCAAGCTGGAATCAATAAACATGCTGCACCTTGTACAATCTGAATGGCAGTGAGCTATGCACATGAGAGACCTGAACCCCAGCACTGACATACATAGGACAAGCTGTACTGCATGATCCATAACACAGAAGCCACCCCCACTCATGAGTATACTCCCAGTACAGGTTATCCATAGAGTCACTCATCGATTCTCCTCAAGAGGAATCTTGATGAGTGGATGGGAGATGGTAGGTTTACCCTAGGTATCACTGTTATGTCACAGGTAGATGGAGGCACAGTATACTAACCATGAAATATGTCATGGCAAACTCCACTTACAATGTGTGTCGAAGGACAAACACACTCTCCGACTAGCATTAGAAATGGCCTAAGGCACATCGCTAGTGTATGCAAATGTACACCCATGTTGTGTAATACACTACCAATGTTGGACAAGCCTGGTTTAAGTAGTTCATATCTGAACATAATGCAACATGGTCAGATGTGCACAATTGGCCCCTAACCAGGCTGTTGTGCTCACTATGGAACTGTAAAGCAGTGATAAGACTAAAGCCCAGGATACTGTCCACCACAGTGAAAGTACGGAACCAGTACACTATACGGTACTACAGTGTTAGGTCAGTATGAAAGGATGTTGACAACTGTATGCAAAGTATCCCATGCAAACCCTGCAGGCACAGTATAATCCCTGTTGTGTTCATACACAAAGCAGTTGCACAGTAATTACACAACATGACACACAACACACATCCATAAACGGGAGATATTTGTTGAAGTTCACACTCATCCACAAATGTGGTGGGCTGCAGAGTTCAACATATGGAAAGCTCACACTGGGCATGTTCGCACACTTTGATAAATGAGACATATGTCAGACAACATGCCATGGGAAGGCTGAACTGGGCATGCTCACACACTTAGGCCAAATCTCAGTTTAGCAGATGGCCACACATATCTGGTATTTGTACGTGTTATTCCATGAACCAACCACATTACAGCAATCTGCCCAGTGCACACAGTTAAATGACTACAGAGACATACGTGATATAGTGGATCCCTCCCATATGCAAACATCTTCCACAGATATACAAGTTGTTCATACAAACAGGGAATGCTATGACAATAAAGACCTGCAAACAGTCTATCAGCAACAAATAATATGCATTTGACAATTAAACATATGGGTGTAGAGGTCAACACTAGGCTGTTTGCCCTAGGGAATGACAGCTTAGCCAGAGTGTGCTTGGCGTATGCCTCCCCAGTACAGTAGGCTACTGTGCCACTGTAAAGTAGGTCACATAAGGCACCGTGTGAGGCTAGTGTGCTGTGCCTCTGTCAAGCAGGGACACAGTGGAGATCCCAGGGTTTGAATTTGCTAAGCCACAGCCATGTTGTTGGTGTGTGCTGGAAGAGGGTTGCTGAGGACCTCTAACAGTGAGTGGGCATCAATAACAGACTGAGGGGAGCCTTATCTGCATTGTCTGGACAATTTTACTGTCAACACTGTGTCGTGATGATTATGAGGGATTGAAGTGTCATGCCGGTACTGTTCAGAGATGTCTTCCCTCTGTGGGCTACTGCTCTGCAATGTATTAGCTCACTCTGTCTGTTGGACAGCTCATATATGGCTGGTGTACATGTGACAGGTGTCCTGTTGTGGAGCAGTCATGGGTATATTTGGGATAGCATGATCAATGCAAACCTTCCACATGGTCATAGAATGCAATTGTCAAGGATTATGCAGAGTGGCCTGTATACTCCCCCAGCATGGGTCCTTTGAAGTCTTCAACCCCAGTCTTCACAAGTGTAAAGTCTGCTTTTGATAAATACAGTTTGTTTGCAGTGACAACCTTGCCTGGGGGTGTGGATGGGATATGGATGGCCAGGGAAAGGTGGATATAGTCAGATATCAACAATGGTGGTCTACCTCTGGTGTGGAACAGTGAGTACCCATGTTGTAGATGGTCAGGTGCAATATGTATTCCCCCTTGTGGCTGTGGTGAGTGGTTCTGCCATAGCACATGGACTCACAAATTGTAGTGGCTGTAAGGTAATGTTGTAGAGGCCTGAGTAGTTCCCACACACAATATGCCTGTACCTGACGTTAACAACTGGAATGGTGTATGTGAACACCTGCATATCTTCGCACTGTTCCCAGGGAAGCAAAGTGTGTGTCCTGGATGTGGGAGGGGTGGTCAGGACTGGTTGTGTTGTGTGTTACAGGTCCTGTGGTCACAAAGCATGGTATAAAACATAACCTGCCAGTGCGATGTGCATATCTGACCCTGACGTAGGTGGCTGCAAATGCATATATATGCTATCCCCCACCTGACAGGTAGTACTAGATGTACATACCTCTGTAGAAATAATGATGTCAGCACCCTATAAATACTGCAGGTGCAGAACAGCTGCCCAATAATTCAGATAGTGTGCTCTGCTAATGCGTCTCCCTCAAGTATCATAATATACTTAGGTAGGGGTTTGAATCTTGCAAATGCTCAGTGTGTGGGTGTGTGAGTGGGGTTGGTGTGTGTGAAAGTCTGTGTGAGGGAAATGTCACTTTTGGCAACTGGGAAAACACACTACAGGATGCACATTCCCCTTTCTAAACACTGATGATGTCAGCACCCTATAAGTACAGCAGGAGAAGAGAAGCCTCCTACTAATGTAAATAGCGCGCTCTGCTAATGCTTCCGTCTCAAGTGTCATAACATAGTTAGGTAGGGATTTGAATCCTGCAAATGCTCAGTGTGTGTGGAGGGGGTTAGTGTGTGTGCAAGTCTGTAAGAAAGAAATATCCCTTTTGGCAACTAGGAGAACACACTACAGGATGCACATTCCCCTTTCTAAACACTGATGATGTCAGCACCCTATAAGTAAAGCAGGAGAAGGGAAACCTCCCAGTAATGTGAATAGCACGCTCTGCTAATGCATCCGTCTCGAGTGTCATAACATAGTTGGGTAGGGGTTTGAATCCTGCAAATGCTCAGTGTGTGTGTGGAGGGGGTTAGGGTGTGTGCAAGTCTGTATGAAAGAACTATCCCTTTGGCAACTAGGAGAACACACTACAGGATGCACATTCCCCTTTCTAAACATTGATGATGTCAGCACCCTATAAGTACAGCAGGAGAAGGAAAACCTCCCAGTAATGCAAATAGTGCACTCTGCTAATGCATCCATCTCAAGTGTCATAACATAGTTAGTTAGATAGGGGTTTGAATCCTGCAAATGCTCAGTGTGTGTGGGGGGTTAGTGTGTGTGCAAGTCTGTATGAAAAAAATATCCCTTTTGGCAACTAGGAGAACACACTACAGGATGCACATTCCCCTTTCTAAACACTGATATCAGCACCCTATAAGTACAGCAGGAGAAGGGAAACCTTCCAGTAATGCGAATAGCGTGCTCTGCTAATGCGTCCGTCTCGAGTGTCATAACATAGTTAGGTAGGGGTTTGAATCCTGCAAATGCTAAGTGTGTGTGGAGGGGGTTAGTGTGTGTGCAAGTCTGTATGAAAGAAATGTCCCTTTTGGCAACTAGGAGAACACACTACAGGATGCACATTCCCCTTTCTAAACACTGATGATGTCAGCACCCTATAAGTACAGCAGGAGAAGGGAAACCTCCCAGTAATGCGAATAACATGCTCTGCTAATGCATCCATCTCCAGTGTCATAACATAGTTAGGTAGGGGTTTGAATCCTGCAAATGCTAAGTGTGTGTGGAGGGGGTTAGTGTGCGTGCAAGTCTGTAAGAAAGAAATGTTCCTTTTGGCAACTAGGAGAACACACTACAGGATGAACATTCCCCTTTCTAAACACTGATGATGTCAGCACCCTATAAGTACAGCAGGAGAAGAAAGCCTCCCAGTAATGCGAATAGCATACTCTGCTAATGCATCCATCTTGAATGTCATAACATCATTAGGTAGGGGTTTGAATCCTGCAAATAGCACGTGTGTGTGAGAGAGGGTGAAAGTACTGTGTGTGCAATTACATATGTGAAAGAACTGACCCTTTTGCCAACAAGTACAACACACCAGCTGCTGCATATTCCAATCTCTACACAGAGATGATGTCAGCACCCTACAAGTACAGCGGAAGAGGGCAAATCTCCCAGTAATGCAAATAGCACGCTCTGCTACTGCGTCTCTCACTACTGTCATAGCACAGTTAGTTATGGCATTGGATTCCAGACATGCCACGTGTGTTTTTGTCACACAGAATGCCCATGTGTGTGGGTTGTTGTTCACAATAATGCATGACATCGATTAAAACAGTAATGGCAATGGACACAGATGATGTATGTGTGTGCCAAATACACATATGTACCTGTGACCTTCAATAGTTACCATGTCTGACGCCTGCCACATGTGAATACATGGTATTTGCACTGGATAACATTATGACTGTGGTCTTCTGTGCGGGTGCTGCATGTGGTATGTGTATATACAGTGTGATATGTAGATGGTATCAACCTAGCAGCGAGGGATACACATCTGGTCTGGGGCATATAGTCTACATGTTGTTGATGAACAGGTGCTGCATGTTTTCACCTGTTGTGGGAGTGGTAACAAGTTGTTCCATAGCAATGCAGTGACTACATGCTAGGATCCTTTCAGCTAGGGTGTTGTAGCTACAGTAATTCATCAGCATTCAGTAATACGTCAGCATTCCTGGTGAGGGTATGATGCCAACCAAGGTCAGGGTCATACCAGCCTGTGCCACATGCTCAGAGAGCCCTTCCATGTTCCCTATCATGTAGTCCAGGGAGTTACATCACAGGTCAGCCATAGCGGCATGGACAATGACTGAGTCATATGTGTCCATGCCTCTGACTGACCTGTATGCTTGTGTTATGTGGTGGACCATAGTGCCCCACGGGCATATCACTGTGACCTTCACCTTGTCCAGCCTGGTGAGCATGACCTCACTGTACCGGACAATAAAGGTACCTAACACAACTGTAGCAGGTTTGTTGTCTAGCCTTACAGGCTGTGACTGTTTGGCACACAGGATTTGTGTGCTATGTGTTATCCGTGATGTGTTCTGGCATAACGTATGCCTGTATGTCAGCTGCAGAGGTGTTTGCCACTCAGGCAGGATGCTATTCTTAGGCTCCACGAATGGCCCAGTGTGTTCACGTGCTTGTATTGCTGTCAGTGTAGGTCTACATGAGACTGGTATTGTAGTCACTGTAGTATTTCATGCCACCTGACAGGTTATGCCAGTACTGGGTTCAGAGTGCTTAGTCCCCAGTTTGGCTATGTGGTTCCATCTCATACATGTGTTGTACGTCCATGTGTAGGGGAGAGGGTTGACTGTGTACATGTGGCAGCTGTGACATTGCCACATGACCCACATATTCCACAACTGTACCATAGAGGTGACTGACAACTGACCTTTGCACATGTTACCATAGTATTGTGATTGCAATGGTGATTAACAGCACATAAGGACAATGGGGAACAAGGTACATAGGTTCATAGGTTCATACTAGGCTATCTGCCCTAGGGCATTTATAAACCTAGCCAGAATGTGTTTGGCTGTCGCCATCCATTGTAAATTTATCTTGCTATGCCCTTTTTCGAGGTTAGTATACTGTGCCTCTGTCTAACAGTGACACAGAAGTGATACCCGGGGTAAACCTACGATGTCCCATCCACTCATCAAGATTACTCTTGAAGAGAGTCAATGAGGGACTCTGCCTAACCTGGACTGGGATTTTATTCCAGAGTGAAGGGAGCCTCTGGGTTATGAATCTGTCCCTCCAGCATGTCCTATTTATTTCAGTGCTGAGGTTCACGTCTCTCAAGCATGTATCTCGATGGGATTTGGATATTCTGAGGTGCAGCATGCCCATTAATTCCGGGTTTGACATGGCTTTATACATCAGGCACAGATCGCCTCTGAACAGGCGGTATGCCACTGAGTAGAGCTGGAGTTTCTTTAACCGGTCAGCATATGGCATCTGTTTGAGTACTTTGATCCTCTTGGTGAGGTACTTTTGGGGTCTTTCCAGTTGCTGTAGGTGTCTGGTAAGGTACATCCCAACAGGGGCATTGTACTCAATTATGGGCCTGATGAGGGATGAGTAAAGAGGCACGATGTCCTCCCCTGATCTAGATGTGAATCTCTTCATAATGAGGTGGGCTATATAAAATGTTTTTCTAACCACTTTGGCCATGTGGTTGTCAAATGAGAGATAGCTATCAACTTGGGTCCCCAGGTCCCTAATTACTTATTCTGTACTTAATGGATTACCACCTATGTGGTACTTTGTGGGCACTTTGTTTTTGCCAAAGGGGATGACTATACACTTTTTGGCATTCAGCTTGAGGCCATGGCTCTGGCACAAGTTGTCTGTTTCTATGAGACCCTTTTGGAGGATGCTTGTGTTGGCAGGAGAGTTGATTATGGCGGTCAGTTTGCAGTCATCTGCGAATTTGGTCAGCCACAGTCCTTCCATGTTGGCCTGTACCTCCGATAAATATATACCGAACAAGAGAGGTCCCAGGACTGAGCCTTGTGGGACACCACTTGTAACTGGTTTAGAGTCTGGCATGGCTCCAGCAATTCTAACCATGTGGGTTCTGTCCTTGAGCCAGTGTGCAATCCATCTAGTGACATAGGGGTTTATATTTAAGCTGGTGAGCTTCTCTAGAATGCCCGAGTGGGGTATTGTATCGAAGGCTTTTGCGAGGTCCAGGTAGGCTGTGTGGACCACCTTCCCCTCGTCAATGGCCTTGGTGACTGTTTCAAAGAAATCAACCAGGTTTGAGAGGCAGGATCTGCCCTTAACAAAGCCAAACTGGGTATGATCCAGTGTCTGTAGGTCCCCAATATCTTTATTTATGAGGTCCATGATGATCCTTTCCATAGCTTTGCAGACCAAGCTAGTCAGGCTTATGGGGCAATAGTGTCCAGGATCCGTTGAGGCACCACCTTTCTGTACAGGGACCACTGTTGCTGTACGCCACTCTTTGGCCACATATCCTGTAGTAAGGCTGGGATTGAACAGTAGTTTTATGTTTGGGTGTAGCTCTTCTTGGAGTTCATGTAGGACACAGCCCGGGACACTGTCTGGTCCCATTGATGCAGTGTTTATTGCTTTGGAGTGGGCGGCTCTTACCTGAGCATCTGAGATGTCAGGGGGGCAGCACTCTGCTGGGATAAATATTTGCCCTTTCGGTGTGGAGTGGGGGGGAGAAGTTTGCGCTGAACCTGTCAGCTAGGATGTTGGCAATGTCTGTGGGTTTGGTGTTTCTATTGACATTTTGGACTACCTCTGAGCATATCTGGGAATTACCACCCAGGTTCCTAACATAACTAAAGAAAGCCTTGTGATGATGCTTAGTGTCCTGTGCAATTTTCTCTCGAAGCTGGTCTTAGACAATCTTATGAGTGCCCATAGTTTTTTGCTAATACCGATCAGTGATGTCTTCCCTTTTTGGGATTTTGCTGTATCATTTAGTAGCTTCCTCCTTCTATTGTATAGTTTGTTTATGGCTGGGGTCCACCAGACAGGACGTCTGCCTTTGGAGGATTGGGTCTTGGTTTTATTCGGGATTGCATGATCCATACATTCCTGAAGGTGTCCATAGAATGCGTTTATAGAGGAATCTGCGGTCTGGTCCGTATTTTCCACAGGCCCAGGGGCTTTGAAGGTTTCCACCTCAGTTTTGAAGAGTGTGTATTTGCTTTAGAGAAGTTGTTCACTGTGGTTTTCTGGGCAGGGTGTGGGGTCGGGATGTGAATATCCAGTGAGATTAGTTTATGGTCTGATCTTACCAGTGAGGGATACATGTCTGGTCTGGAGCATAGAGTCCCCATGTTGGTGATGATCAGGTCCAGTATGTTTTCCCTTCTTGTGGGAGTGGTAACAGGTTGTTCCATAGCATTTGAGTTCATATATTCTAGGAATCTTTGGGCTAGGGTGTTGGAGCTAGAGTCATGCTCCCAGTCTATGTTTGGGTAGTTGAAGTCGCCCAATATAATGGTGTTTGGAGAGACCTTCATATTTCCACTGTTCTCAGGAAGGCCGAGTGTGGTTCTTGAGTTTGGGAGGGTGGTCTGTAGCAGGCTTTAACCTGGAAGGCAGTTTTACCCATTGTTAGTTGCACATGGATAGTCTCTGATGCTTGGTGCTTTGCCACCAACCTGGAGGTGTGGATATCTTTGATGAATATCAATACTCCCCCTCCTTTTGTGGTTCGGTCCAAGTTTTGGGGCTGAAAAGCATGGTATGAGGTATAACCTGGTAGTGCTGGGGTGCTCTCAGTAGCCCTGAACCAGGTATCTGTTACTGCACAGATATCGATGTTCTCCATGCTAAGGAGAGTTTCGAGTGCATGCATCTTGAGGTTTAGACTTCTGGCATTGAGTAGCATTACTCTTAGTTTCTTATCCCTTGTGATACCTCTGAAGGTGGGTTTGTCATTTGAGCCTTGCCTAACAAAGGCACTATGGGGGTAGCAAGAGCCTTTGCCAATATCCAAAAGCCCAGGGGTGACAGGTGCAAGCCATCCCTAGCGAAGCAGGTGGTTCAACAGAAGATGAGTATGTGAGGGTGTAGTGCCTGTGATTAGTTAGCAGTGGCATATATGACTGCTCATGTGGAAAAATGCCAGGTAAGTCATATGCAATGTGTCACAGGCAACGTACATGTGAACAGGACAAACAGTGACGTTCTGTCAAGTGAGACATGGACATACATATAGTAAGCTATGCAGATGTCACTAGGAGTCCACAGAAGCTCTGTAACTATGCATTGCAGGTGGGATCAGTATTCCAGGGTAATTGCAAGCAAACATGCATGCAAACAAAGCTACAGTAGGCAGGGCTGCATGTAGTCCATTGTACAACAAACAAGCTGTACCACTTCCAGTAGGTAACACTGCAAATATGCAGGCACTATGCACATGTACATGGAAATACACAGGTCAGATGGCTAGGGTCCAGTCTCAGCGCACACAAGTGTACAGACCATGTACCGTCAGGATGTACAATAACTGGATGGAAACCCATGTGCTCATACCTGCAGTAATACACATGTCAAATAACAGACACTGAGCCTTCACTCAGTGGTTCCATACTTAGTAGGATGTATGCTACCTGGCCTGCCACCACAGTATCCCTGACATATATGGGGACTCTCCCTCCTGTGACAGTTAGTTTTGTGTGTTGGGGCTGTCTAGCATGGTATTAGATGTGAGCTTGCAGTGCTAGGGTGCTCCTGTGTGTCCTGTACCAGTCGTGTAGTAATGCACATATATCAACATCCTCAAACATCCGCATTGCAGAGTCCAGTGTGGGCAACATGCCACTTGCAGTTTACATGTCCATCATTGCATATTAATACTTTCATTACCTTATCCCCTGTGCTACCTATGTATGTAGCCTTCTGTTGACATCCTTACCACCAGTATGCCAACATGTGCAGATGATACACTATGGTACTTATCATGGGTGTAGACAACAGTACATGACAATCATACCCTTACTGCATCAGGCATGCTGTGATATACCCACAATTATTTCAGCACACAGTACTGTTAACAACATGATACTATTACTATACGTCTATGTAGTCACCCTGTGCATCAGCAACATGTTAACCTGTACCTGCACTGATGTTACAGATTGCAGGAGGTGGCACAGTTTCATCATATGCACAGGGTGTGAACTTGGTATGCCTGAGTCAGCCACCGATACCACCAATTGACATGTATGTGTATGTGTGTTGGTGAGGGACAGCAGTACAAGGTGGGGCAATGTTGATGCAGTGTGTGCATGTATGCGGTAGCCCTAGGTGTTGTCAATTCGCATGTGTGTATGGATGCACACAGTTCCACCTCATGGCTGCCGTATACTGGTGTTTGTGGACAGCCACAGACTGTACCTGCCAGGTCATACAGATCAGTGTCTCTGGCCACGGACACGGGACCTGTGCCTTGCAGGGGTGCTACGGACTGTATCCGGTACCAACCCAGACTGGGTACTGTCATCAGAAGCAGGTATTCATTGACTGGACACAGATCCCTGTCGGGCCTGGCCAGAGCCACGTGCACGTGGTCTCCTGGGGCGGTCTGATGACAGCACAGACCCAGCATTGCTGGGGCTGCTGCTGGCACTATGGGGGCGGCCGCGGCCCTGTTGTCACCCGCAACGACTGCCAGCTATTGCTGTTGCTGGCATACGCCCACGTCGACACCTCAACTGTCCACCATCACCCTGGCTCATGGACATGTAGTTGTGGAACCAGTCTAATATGTCCCCACAACATCTGTCAATGACATCGGTGAAATTACGGATGGCAGCCGCAATGTCCCGCATACTGTCAGTCATGGCTGTGCGACATGATGTCAGCTCCCTCAGACCCTGTCTGGTGTACCGTTCCATACGTGACTGTGTCTGCATGACAGCCCGAAACATAGCTGAGGTTGTAAGACCTCTGTGGGCATGTCTGACAGGGGCAGTACGCCTACGGATGCTCCCATGAGAACCCCTGGACATCTGTCTGTGTGGTACCATCTCAGGGCCATGCCCATGGCTTTTGTGTGGGGAGGCATGTGCTACAGATACCACATTACCCTGGTCAATGCCCACTGTATGCTGTCCATCACCTAGGGACATTGGTGACAAAGGGTGTATTGGCAGGATAACTGTGCGCATTGATGGGGTTGACAGCTGTGTACTGTCAATCGGCTGACCAATGACTGACCCTGGCATACCTTCCTGTGCCATTACACAGATGTCATCATTATCAGTACCCATGGCACCTGCTTCAGATTCCCTGCTGCATGACACCAGAGCAGCACCAGAACCTGTGGGAGGGAAGCAGGAAACACAGTTTACAATGTCTACACAATATTACCAGTGATGCACACATCCACACATGCACAGGTCCAGACATGCACATGTGCACACATGCACACATGCACACATGCACAGGTGCGCACATGCACACATGCACAGGTGCACACATGCACACGTGCACACATGCACACATGCACAGGTGCACACACGCACACATGCACACGTGCACAGGTGCACACATGCACACATGCACAGGTGCACACATGCACACATGCACACGTGCGCACGTACACATGCACACAGTTGCACACAGTTGTACACTACTCAGTATGTGAGATATCAACACACAGATACACCTGCATGCATACACAGAGCACTACTAAGTGAGCCTAATATTACTATTACTATCAAGATTATTAAAGGTATTGTTAATACACACTCACCAGCATGGATAGGCTGCATTGCTGTCACACCGGAGGGACCTGCAGAAGTGAGGCAACTAATGTCAGTGAGCACAACTGTGCCATTGTTACTGAGTATGATACATGTCAGTAGTACAACAGTCACCTTTCACAGGTCAGCTGCTGATATTGAGGATATCACACTTGCACATTAAATACTATGATGACAGCTACAAACCAAGGACACACCTCACACATGCATTAACTACCAGTGTACACAACAGTCAACTATACATATGGCATATTACCTACACGCTCATAGTCTTGCTGCTGCGTGGCTCCAGCCTCCATCATAATGCATGTCTGCTGCTGTTGTTGTTGTTGGCGTACTGGAGCCACTACACTCATGAGTAGTCCCTCCAGTCTGGTGAGTGGGGGATGTGTAGCCACCCCACCACCTGTGGCGACCTGTTGCCTGTGGATGTCCGACGCATGCTGACGGACATTTCTGATTAAATCACTACAGTGATGTCGTACCTGCTCATATGTCCTATTATGCGTGCCTATGTCATTTACCCGACAGACCAGGTCTTGCCACAGTGCAGCCCTCTACTGCTGATTCTGGCTGATGCGGGAAAAGAGTATTGCATAATCCCGCACCAGGCTCTGGTGTATCTCCTCATCCTCAGCTGTGGAGTAAGCTGGATTTCGTGGGTGAGCCATGTTCCTGAAAAAGGAAATAACCTGATATCAGCAATATATGTCAGCAGAATTTGGCACACATACTACACATACTACTTGACTGTTATGATACGACATATCTCACATATATAGCATCTGTCTGTCTATTGGTGGATACACATGTAAATGGCCAGGTATCAGTGCTCAGCCAGCAACTGTGCAACAGTACCTGGCACACTCCATACGACATACTACCAAACCCCAGCAGTCAGAACACTGATTCAGGTCCAGAGCACCTCCTCACTCTGGGGGTTTGTATCTAGGTACTGTATGGGCTACATCATCAACTACTGTGAGCTGACCACAAACTAATTGCCCTGGATATACATATCCCACCTCCACCACCAGCACAAACGACTATAATGAATAACATTGCAAATGCAAACTTTACACTTTGTAACAGTGACATGGTATGCTTTCAGCCCACTGGGCCAGTAGAAGACACAACCCACAATGCTGACCCCTTCACAAATGCTTTCTACGGACATCTCCGAGAATGCATGGATCATGCAGTCCCATATATGGCCAAGACACTCTCCACAAAGGGACAGCATCCTGTCTGGTGGACCCCAGCCATAGACAGATTGTATTACAAAAGATGGAAGCTACTGCAAGACAGAGCATAATTCCATAAAGGGAAGGCATGTCTGAGCAGCACTAGTAAGGATCTATTTTCCCTCATACAAACATCCATGGGCAACTTTGAGAGGGAAATCAAGAGGGATACTACAGATAACCACAAGGCCTTCTTCAGTTATGTTAGCAACCTGGTCAGAATCCCTCCACTATGCTCATAGTTAGTACACAACAACAAATAATTCACTGAAACCACAGATATTGACAACATTGTGGCAGACAGGTTCAGTGCAGGTTTCACCCCTCCCTCTCCCCCAAAATAAGACATAGTTATCCCAGCTGACTGTAACTTCCCTGTCATCACAGATGTCCAGGTAAGAGCCACCCTCAGGAAAGCAGAATACACAACATGAATGGGACCTGATGGTATCCCCGGTTGCATGCTACATGAACTCCGACAGGAGCTAAACACACATATAGAAGTGCTATGTAACACTAGCCTGACTACAGGATATGTACCTGTACACTAGTGCACAGCAGCAGTGGTTCCACTCCACGAAGGAGGCACCTCAACATACCAATACAATACAACACAATACAATACATTACAATACAATACTATACAATATGCTATTGCCCATGGGACTACAGCAGCATACTGTTCTGCTACCCTGACCATTGTGACACATGTGGTGTGATGGTACCTGCTGCTGTCAAACAGTTACACAGGGTGACTCATATGGCATATTACCTATCTGACTAACATTCAGCAGGGGTATGTGTGACATGTACTCATGGGGAGTCTTGCTTCTTAACACTGTGTGGTTTATTGCAGGGTATGTCTTATCTGTGGGTAGGAACCTTTACCTCCACATGTGATCTCTATTGCAGTGGCACGGATGACACACAGCAGTCATTTAGGTTGTGGATGGTGTGAGGTGTTACTATGGTTGTTGGACATCTGTCATGGGTGTGACTTAAGTATGTAAATCCAGGAGTGGCAACCTCTATGTGGGTAGTATGTGTGTACTCTGTGGTGTTGTCAGTCACTGTGCATTGGTAATGTGTTTGAGTGCATTGTCACAGTGTTGTACATGTCACTGTGTCCTTCTCCATATCTGTAGCTGTCATGTGAGGTACATACCATGGCAGCCATTATGTGGTGTGGAGGGGTACACTGACCTACATGTCCATAGCTGACACACCATGTCTGCTGACACATACCATGTGCATGTATTCCAGGAATAGTGTGCCACTATGAATATCATTGGGGGGATTATTGTACACATTTATGACCCTGTTCACCCCAGACACATGCAGTGGTGGGCAGCCAATCACATATCTGGTGGTTACTGGTATAGGTGATTTGAAATGGGGTATGGTACTCCAGTTTTGACACTGGTGTTCACTCCATGCCTTTGTCACCAGGTACCTGTTGCAATACATCTGTACACATGTGCCTCACTCAGAATATATATCCATCTCTCTCTCTCTCTCTCTCTCTATATATATATATATATATATATGTATATAGATATATGTATATATATATATATATATATATATATATATATATATATATATATATATATATATATATATATATATATATATATATATATATATGTCTGTATACATATACATATATATATATATATTGATGTACATATATTGCTATAGATATGGAGAGGGGGTGAGAGTGACAGAGGGGGTGGGACAGGGGATGTTGAGGTCGTCATATACAGTCATACCTGTAGATAGTCAGATCTGTCTGTCTATATATTGATGTACATATATTGCTATAGATATGGAGAGGGTGTGTGTGTGTGACAGAGAGGGGGGTGAGAGTGACAGAGGGGGTGGGACAGGGGGTGTTGAGGTCGTCATATACAGTCATACCTGTAGATAGTCAGATCTGTCTGTCTATGTATATGTATCTACATATATCTATATCTGTATGTGTGTATTATATATATATGTTTGTACATATTCTCTCTATCTACATCTGTCTATGTATTTCTACATCTCTCTCTATGTATGTATACATATTTGCATATTATATATATATATATATATATATATATATATATATATATATATATATATATATATATATTTTGACATACATACGTATCCATATGATAGATACATATCAACATGTTTGTTTACCATACTGTATACACACACTAACATACTGCTAAACATACATAACTGTGAAACCTACTTTGTACATTGCACTACAACCTACATTCAGCCTACATTGATATGTGCACATAGATGCTCTCACATACAAATGTATGTAAAGCCTTCACTGATAGTTGCTGTATGTCCCCTGCCCTTTGCACATCTTCATATACATATGGATACAGACCAATGACACATATGGAGGGTTCACAGTATGTAGACCTTTATAGTATTACTTTACATTACCTGTGTTTGTCACAGCTGCTTGTGTTGCCATCTGGTTTTGTGTCCTGCTGCTCCACTTGCCAGTTGTCAGCTTTCAGGTGTCTGTTGCTGACCAGTTTTGTTTGTGTATGTTTAATTTTGTTTTTCTCTGTCTCTGTCTCTGTCTCTCTCTCTCTCTCTGTCTCTCACTTCCTCCTCGGGGTGCAATGAAAGTATTGCATGTGTGGACTGGGAGTACAGCATGCTTTTGTAGGTATCTGCATATGTCCATGTGATGGCCTCTGCACCAATTGTTAGCCAGCATTTGCTAATTGCATGCAGCCAGTTGGGTACTGATTGCAGTTCTCACTTTGATTTCAGAACAGTGCTATAAAAAGGTATGTGAGATAGGCGTAGCCCTTTCAAATTTTAAGGGCAGGGACCATGCTGGTATGCTGTGGACAATGTTCTGTGAGTGTAAAGGTTGGTATCTCTCTCATATTTCCAGCTGTGTTGTAGATTAACATTTCTCCATTCATTTATCCAGTTTCCTGTACTAACTGTGTGTGTACACTGACACCTACGACTACTACTACTGTTAATGTGTGTGTGTGTGCTTTCCTGTGGGACATGTGGTGTAACTGGTGTATAGCAGTGGCTCTTGCACTTTGTTGCTATGGCTTCAATATTTGCCCTTTACAGTCAGTACTTTTATGCCTACTAGGTGTCCTGACTGTAGTATGCTGCTGTGGCTTTCCTATTTTCCATGTACATTCACACCTTGGAATGCTTGCTATATCTGCTAGGGTGTTACAGCATGCAGTGTGGTCTGGCCATGGTGTGGGCCTTGACATCTATTAGGGTATTTGACTATGCTGCTGAGCAGGCCCCAGACACTCTCAGGTGCATCTGTTATCTTCCTCATGGAATGGTACATATCAGTGGGGTACACCCATTAAATTGTCTGGTATGCTGCAGTTGTGACTGTGGGATAGCATGAGCATATGTATTACTACACTTTTTCTGCCATGCAAGTGGTGCATACTTTCAGGACTTCATAGTTACCATTGCATGTGTTGTAACACCTCTCTGCCTATTGTTTGTACATTTCACATGGAGTCTGTGGGGCATTCCTGTAACTCAGTCACTGTTGCTATGTCTAGGCTCTTAACTATTCAAATATGGTGGTGTCAAACCTCTCATGTGTACAAATATTTGCAGGTTGTCCACATTTCTGCCTCATATTTTGGTCAATATCTCATGCACAGCTTTTTCTGGCAAATCACTCTGGGCTCAAGTCAGAATATAGTGACAAACATTTAAGTTTCAGACTTCATACCCTCCCAAACATCCCACAAAATGCAGAACCTGTTACTCTCTGAACTGTCTAAGTTTGTTGTAACGTTATTTGTAATGTGTCCCTGGTTTTGGCCCTTTGCTCCACATATTTTATTACTTGGTCTGGATGTGTTCCTGTAAGAGGTTGTGGGGTATGGGCAGTGATTATCCTGCTGTGAGTATGTGTGTGGCTTGCAAGGTGCTACAGTGACATTATTACCTACTAGCTACCAACTAGCATGGCTGTTTCTGTTCACACACTACTATCATAGATATCCACTAGATTTGACAGTAAATATACATGACATGCTTTGTGTACTACACATTCTATATTCCTTTTACATTCATTCCTACTATTACATGATATATTTATTTTAGCACAATGTTCTTGTATAACAGTCATGGCTTAGTGGTAAATCATGCAGACTACTGTTTCCTGGGTTCGGGACTGACAGTGGGATTTTATTTTGCTTTTGAGCAGACTACAGGACCTGTGAATCAGAGTGACTGAGGCACTTTCAAGCAGTTGTAACCGGGTTAGCACTGGTTTGCGCGGAGCTCACGCATGCACACTGCATTCAGCACTGCGCACACACGTGCACACCTGCTTACAACCGCTTAAACGTGCTTACTCTTGCGCACACCTGTGCTATTTTCTTTGAAAGAAATGAAAATGGGGAGACAGGAAAGTGGTGAAAAAGGGGTCACAAAGAGGATAAGACAGTAGGGAAACAAGCTTGGGTTTTGCAGGAGGGATGTAGGTAAGGCCCATAGCTGGCCATTTCTTCATCAGCAACAGCTGTGCATATGAATGTAATTTGGTATGACATTTGAAACCTTCCACCCCTGAGAGAGGTGTCAGGACAACAATAATACTTGTTGTACAGCCAATTGTAATTGATAGTTTCTATGTCCAGCAGACATATGTGCGGAATGGGCAGCTATGTATGGGGCGTCATTTTTTTGTGGGTACAGAGTGCCCTTTTTTTTCTTTTTTTTTTTTTTCAGGTGAGAGTGGTATGTCAGGTGAAGGAAGTCGGTAAAGCTGGGGAGGTAGGTTGGGTAGGTCAACAGACAAGACAAACAAGACACATACAGGGGCGGTGTATGACATGTGTGGGGGGGTTACACAATTGACGGGGACAGAGGTTTGGATATCCAGAGCCCATGAGCCCACAGATGGCAACAGTGGAACTGATATCCCCACCCATGGGCAGTTGCCACTGTTCCTTCACTGCCCAGGATGGGGCTGTGCTGGGGGCTGTGTAGGCCGGGCAACAGGCATGCCCGTAAGTTGTGCCACCTGTGCCTCAAGCTGGCGTAGGGGCCCAAGAACAGAGTCCTGGATCTCCCTACGCACCACAATCCGGACGCTACGGAGGGTGAGTGGTGGTTCTCCTCCGGCCACGCTTGCAGAGGGGGGATGGGCCCCATCCCCTGCAGCGCTTCCACCTGCAGCTAGCACAGGGCCACCGGAGGAGGTTCCAGACTGGGCACTAGTGCCAGGTGCACTCGCCAGCTGAGGTGGGAGAGGTGGGTCAGCTGGAACCCGCCTTCCCTGTCATCCTATGTTTTGCATTATGTCATGACAGCTTGGGTTAGTAACATACAATACCATTCGCAATTAGTTGTAACAGCATGCATTAGTATTCCCATTAACCAAACACCCAGATATTCACACCATTGAACAGCGAGCATAACACATGCATAATTTGAACAGCAATACACAGTCCAACATCATGCAGGGTTGATTGATGGCAACAGGCCATCAGGTTTGGATGTATGAACAGGGCAGATGCATCAACGTACATGCAAATATTTATGACCCAACAGGACAAATGTCCAGGGGTGTTAATTGTGATTGCACATACCAATTTCATGTGGAATGGATTATATGTGGTTATAGGGTGGGGTGAAGAAAATATTATTAACACCTTCGAATACCAATACATATGCTGTACATTTCTAATAGCTACAGATATATACACACTACTGTTCTAACTACAGTTTCCTATATGATAACTACTTCAATTTGGTGATAGGACTGTTACTGCTACATCAATATACATTTTATTGTTATTCATACACGTTCATATCTGGCTTTGTTCAGCTACATCATCCTGCTACATTTGCTTTATATAGCTATAGACAACTGTGGATGTTTGATATTTCAGACAATCATACTATCTACATATTGCAGACTGAGAGCAACATATCCAGATTTTGAGATACACATTACAGCTGCAGCAACACTTTGAACACATTTTGCAGTTTGGTTCTACTTGTCACATTCATTTAATTCTGTACTGACTGCATTATACTTTATTCAGGGGTTATTACTACTTTATTGGTGGATTCATAACTCTTTCTCACACTCTCTCTCACTTGTTTTCATTTTACTATTCAGGATGGTACTTACTTCTGGGCTTTATTGACATGTTTTACCTGTAGTTATTACAATCCTTTCCAGCAGTCTCACTTCTGTCATGTTTCAGTATTTCAACAGGGATATATTTCACACATGTGATTTGCTCATCTTCTGCAGATGTACTTTTCAGCCTGCTGCAGGTTGTGTACTATTATATTACAGGTGGGGCATCTTTATTTCAGACATTTTCATTTTTCTGTTTGGATTACAGACTGCAACACACTTTTGTAATCAAGCAATACTTGCAAACACTTTTACACTGTTACTTGCACATTTTATTACTTAGTGACTACACTGCACTCTTTTGCTAACTGTCAAACTTTTATATTTCTTTACAGTTACTGGGAGTGGATTACTGACCTGCCTGGTGGCACAACCGCACCAGCCTATCGCCATAGGCTCTGCGATTCGCAGAATGGACACCTGCAGCTGTAATATAAATGAAGTAATATTGGAATACACATCTCCATAATATCAGCTAATTTAATTTCTTACATACATAATTAAATGTAACTTACTCAGTAGTGGGGCGTTGGGCATTTGCTGGGCCTCCTGGATCCAAAGGTTCAATTGGTCCTGCTTGCATCTCTTCAGGTCCGCATGGTGGTGATGGACCTGCTCACCAGTCCTTGGAATCCCTGTGGCACTGGTGAGATCATGAGCCAACCGGTCCCACGCCTCAGCCCTATATGCTCCCCACAGGACCTGGCCCTGCATGAGTTGGGCCTCATGATTGTGGACTAGGAGCCAGACCATGTATCTGGACTCCTCAACTCCCCACCTCTGTGCTCGAAAGCAACTACCCTCACCTACTCCTGACATTCTGGCTGTAAGTCAGTTCTACAATCGTTTATGCTGTGTATTCCCGCCTATGGGGCTTATATATGCCATTTTCCAGCACTTATCTGTGATTGGCCATTTTGGAATTGTATCAACTTCACAAAACCTGCTTTGTCATGCTCCACTTTCTATTCATTCCTATATATTTGCTATTACTGCATTTCTAAGTACATCTGTCATGGCTTAGTGGTTCAGTACCTTGACTATGGTGCATGGTATCCTGGGTTCGAACCTGGCCACTGCCTTTTATATTTTATGACTGTCTAGACAGGCTAGGGGGTGTGTCTGTGTAAAGGCAGTTTTGTTACAGCTTGCTCAACGTTGCCCGTCGGTTAGCTTGTTAGCGCGGTGCGCAGCTCCGCGCAAACGGGTTACGCTGGTTTATGCTTCATTTGGCTGTCAGCATGCATATTACGCTCAGCTCAGCTAGGGGCACACAGTTTCAGCGTGTTAAACCACTGCTCACCTACGGGCAGTCATTTTGCACCTGTTAAACCATTGCTCAGCTACGGGCACTCATTTTGCACCTGTTAAACCACTGCTCACCTACGGGAAGCTGCACTCACCTTGTTAAACTGTAGCTCAGCTATAGGCACATCTCGCATTTTTTATTGTTTTCTTATCTCACATTTATTCAAAATAAATGGACTATTTCATTACATTTAACATAAAATATAATTTTATATGTGTACATATTTGTCAGGGACTTGTTTCGTGCTTATTTTACTAAAAATAAAAATTGATGTTGTGGGGGCTCGAACCATGACTGCCTGCTCTTCAGCCAACGTCTCTACCGCTACGCTATTGCTTCTTAGCTTACTTTGCATATCTAGTTCTTATATCCTTTTCCACTGACTGCTAACTGTGGCTAAGCTACAGGCACTCCCGCGCAAACGAGCGCACTCACGGGCAAACATCTTTATGATTTAAAAAAAATATACAACATGTTCATTTATATATTTTATGTTCATAGTCTGTGGGGGCATGTGTTGTGTTTATTCACATTTCCATGGCCTCTGTCTTGGGTGTTTACATTGGGCACTTTTACTCTTCTGGGGGCATGTCCGCTTGCAGGGCTCGGCCTATGGACACGCCCCCTACTGTCTTCCACGGACCGTGTTAGCCTTAGGTGTGATTCAGCATGCCCTCATGAATATGCAGAGCATGCTGACATCACTCTGTTTAACTGCAGCCTCCGTGTAAGAGTTATAACTCTTACATGGAGGCTTCGTGAATCCTGCCCAATGTCTAGTATTTTCCATTCCCTTGTAGTTTTTTTTTTTTTTACAATCTGAAAAAATTGTTCTTCCTGAACATACACTGTGAATAATTTCCTCACTAATGTTGTTGAATTAATATTATTCCAGTTTGTTTCTGGTAAATTTAAGTCTGCAGCTAGTATTATTCTTCCCTCCTGTGTTTCATGCAAGAAATGTATGAATTCCTCTAGGTCATCAGCACTTGACTTTGTTGGTCTATACACTGCAACAATTGTTATATGTTCCAGGGTTGTCTTTATTGTTACAGTTACACAGTCTATAGTATTGGTGTTATCACTGAAAATGTAATTATCACAGGTCTCATAATAAACATTAATCCCTATCACAACACCTCCACCTCATTTTTTGTTAGAATGTCTGTTACAGTAAAAGCATTTATAGCCTGACAGAACTGATTTCCAGTCATTGTTCTTTAACCATGTTTTCCAAACAATAACAACATCAATCTTGTGGAAATGTAGCACATTTTCCAATAAGAAAAACATTATTATTAATGCTCCTAGTGTTATCAACCATCAGAGATGCATCAAATGTTGCTATCTGTGAGCTGTTAAATTTTCAACGTGGTAAAAATCCTGCCTAGTGTTTGTCAAATATTGCAAAATATTTACTGCAAAAAATTATCTTCCCTGATCTTGACAAATGCATACCATCCTGTCTGATCACATGTGTGCACAAAGCTAGGCTTGGATGCTCTACACATTTCCATTTTTTTAAAGTGTACTGTAGTAGTATGTTGCAGGTTTGGATAAAGAGACTTAGCTCTTTCTTATTATAGATATAGGAATATTATGGAACATTGCTTGCCTGAGAAAAGCAGTTAGAAACATGGATATTATGCTGTTGTATTTTGTCCTTGTCTGTGATGAAGGCAACATTGTTTGTTTAAAAGATGAATTACTGCACAAATGAGATCATGAGAACTGGAACAGGGTATGAGAACATGCTGAAATGTAACAATCTGAGCAGGCACTAAATAATGATTTTATTTTTTACTCTCATTGTGTGAATTATGATTGAAAAGGATATTCACACCTCCAGGCTAGTTGCCCAACACAATGCATCTGAAATTCTCCAGGTGCAACTAACACTAGGTAAGACTGCAATCCAAATTGTAGCTTGCTACAGATCCTCCACCATGCCCCAAGATTCTCACTACAACTTTCTAAACATACTGGAAAATATTAAGATACAACCAAACACCCTAATACTGGGTGATTTCAACTACCCTGCCATTAACTTGGAAAACTACTCAGGTACCAACTTCTTTTCCCAACGGTTCTTGGAATTCATAAATTCCAACGCCCTGGATCAACTAATCCATTGTCCCACCAGGGGCTCCAATATCCTAGACCTGGTCATTACCAACATGGGAGGTAGATGCTCCACACCAGTGGTCACCCCCTCATTGGTCAGGTCTGACCATAAGCAAATCACACCTTGACATCCACATCCCGCCCCCACCCCCCAGTAAGGAAACCTCCTTACAAAACTTCTCCAAAACCAACTTCATGCTACTCAAGTCAGAAGTGACAAACTTCATGACACCCATGCAGACGGGAACTGAAAGTTCAACTGCTGAATCCTACACTAAGGCACTGTACGAGCACATCCACTCATGGATGAATCGTGCCATCCCAAATAGAACCAAGATGCTGTTCTCCAAAAAAAGGAAGCCAATCTGGTGGTCCCCTGCCATAAACAAACTTTACAACAAAAGGAAGAAACTGTTGCAGAAAAGAGGAAAATCACAGAATGCAAAAAACTCCCTTACCAGCCTCAGTAAGAAGCTGAGATCCCTCATAAAATCCTCAAAAGCTAGTTACGAAAATACAATTGCCAAAGATTCCAAAGACAACCACAAGGCATTCTATAACTATGTCAAGAATCTAAATGGCAATGCTCAGATCTGCTCTGAGCTACAACAGAATGGCATTAAATATACTGATCCCAAGGATATTGCAATATCCTGGCAGATTGATTTAGTGCCAAATTCACCCCCCTCTCACTCCCTAAAGGGCCCATCTCAATACCAAAAGATTGCCAAATTCCAGTAATCATGGCCACACAGGTAGAAACCACACTCTCCAAAGCTAAGAATACAGCATCCATGGGACCAGATGACATTCCAGGCTGTGTACTACATAAACTACAAAATGAACTGGCACCTCACCTAAGTGTCATGTTTAATCATAGCCTCACTTCAGGCTTCATGCCCACTGAGTGGCGCACAGCTACAGTTATCCCACTCCACAAGGAGGGATCCACCTTGGATCCCGGCAACTACCGTCCCATCAGTCTGACAAGCCTGATCTGCAAGGGCATGGAATGCATTATCATGGAACTTATAAACAAAGACATTGGCAACCTTCAAACACTGGACCCCACCCAGTTTGGGATTGTGAAGGGCCGATCTTGTCTCCTGAATCTGATTGACTTCTTTGAATCAGTCTCCAGAGCTGTGGACGAGGGTAAGGCAGTCCATACAGCCTATCTGGACCTTGCCAAGGCCTTCAACACCATCCCCCACTCTGGAATCATAGATAAACTTACTAAGCTGGGCATAAATCCCTACATCACTCGATGGGTTACCAACTGGCTTACTGACAGAACCCAGACTGTAAAAGTAGCCGACTCCAAATCCAGCTCCAGACAAGTGACAAGTGGAGTACCTCAGGGTTCAGTCCTGGGACCACTCTTGTTTGGCATCTACATCTCTGAAGTACAGGCCAACACTAAGGGACTCTGGCTAACAAAGTTTGCAGATGACTGCAAACTGGGAGCCATTATTGAATCCCCAAATGATGTGGATATTCTACAAAAGGGCCTTACAGAAACAGATGCCTGGTGCCAGAGCCATGGGCTCAAGCGTAATGCCAAGAAATGTATAGTTATCCCCTTTGGAAAAAAACATGTACCCATGAATTACCACATAGGTGGCAGGACACTAAACATCGAAAGTATAATGAGAGACTTAGGGACACAGGTGGACAGTGGTCTCACTTTCAATAACCACATTGCCACAACAGTCAGGAAATCCTTCCATGTGGCACACCTCATCACTAAGGGCTTTTCATCCAGAAAAAAGGAGGTCATTGTCCCACTGTACTCATCCCTCATTAGACCCATTATAGAGTATAATGCCCCATTTGGTATGTACCTCACAAGACACCTGCAACAGCTGGAAAGGCCACAGAAATACCTCACTAAAAGAATCACAGGCCTAAAGCAGATGCCATATGCTGACCGTCTAAAAAAACTCCAGCTATACTCTGTGGCATATCCTCTACTCTGAGGCGATCTCTGCTTAACATACAATGTCAAACCCTGAGCTGTTGGACATGCTCCACTTAAAGAAATCCCAATCCCTCAGAGCCACATGCTCCAGGGATCTAAACCTTGTCATCACAATGAACAAAACATGCTGGAGGGATAGGTTCCTGACCCAGAGACTCCCCATACTCTGGAATAGACTGCCCATACATGTCAAGCAAAGTGCCTCATTGGCTCTCTTCAAAAGGAACCTTGATGATTGGATGGGAGATAGGAAATTCACCCTGGGGATCATGTCAGTTGCCCTGCTAGACAGGGTTCCAGGGAAGTAAATATTGTGGGAAGAAATATCCAGGGAATTGTTACGGCTAGGCTTGCATAGGCCCTAGGGCCAATAGCCTAGTACCAACCTATGAACCTACGAACCTATGAAACTTAAGTTAGTCTTTGCAGTCTGCCATATTAGATTTGGCTATGTGTTATCTCAGTAGCTGTCAAGTTCTTTTCTGAATAATAAAATATCTTGCTATGAAATGTTTTTATGTCTCAGTGGATTTACTGATGTTGGGCACGAAGCCTGAGGTGAGGCTATGATTAAACATGACACTTAGTTGAGGTGCCAGTTCATTTTGTAGTTCATGTAGTACACAGCCCAGGATGTCATCTGGTCCCATGGATGCTGTATTCTTAGCTTTGGAGAGTGCGGTTTCTACCTGTGTGGCCATGATTACCAGAATTTAGCAATCTTTTGTTATTGAGATGGGCCCTTTAGGGGGTGAGAGGGGGGCAAAGTTGGCACTATATCGATCTTCCAAGATATTGGCAATATCCTTGGGATCAGTATATTTAATGCCATTCTGTTGTAGCTCAGAGCAGATCTGAGCATGGCCATTTAGATTATTGATATAACTATAGAATGCCTCGTGGTTGTATTTGGAACCTTTGGCAATTTTATTTTTGTAACTAGCTTTGGAGGATTTTTGAGGGATCTCAGGTTCTTACTGAGGCTGGTAAGGGAGTTTTTTGCATCCTGGGATTTTCCTCTTTTCTGCAACAGTTTCTTCCTTCTGTTGTATAGTTTGTTTATGGCAGGGGACCACCAGATTTGGTTCCTTTTTTTTGGAGGAGAACATCTTGCTTCTATTTGGGATGGTACAACTCATACATGAGTGGATGTGCTCGTACAGTCCCTTAGTGCAGGATTCAGCAGTCAAACTTTCAGCTTCCGTCTGCATGGGTGTCATGAAGTTTGTCACTTCTGACTTGAGTAGCATGAAGTTGGCTTTGGAGAAGTTTTTTTACAGAGGTTTCCTTACTGGGGGGTGGGGGTGGGATGTGGATGTCAAGGGTGATTAGCTTATGGTCAGACCTAACCAATGAGGGGGTGACCACTGGTGTGGAGCATCTATCTCCCATGTTGGCAATGACCAGGTCTAGGATATTGGAGCCCCTGGTGGGGCAATGGATTAGTTGATCCAGGGCATTGGAATTTATGAATTCCAAGAACCATTGGGAAAAGGTGTTGGTACCCGAGTAGTTTTCCCAGTTAATGACAGGGTAGTTGAAATCACCCAGTATTAGGGTGTTTGGTTGTATCTTAATGTTTTGCAGTATGTTTAGAAAGGTGTAGTGAGAATCTTGGGGCATGGTGGGGGATCTGTAGCAAGCTACAATTTGGATTGCAGTCTTACCTAGTGTTAGTTGCACCTGGAGAATTTCAGATGCATTGTGTTGGGCAACTAGCCTGGAGGTGTGAATATCCTTTGTGAATATGGACACTCCTCCACCTTTAGTGTTTCGGTCTTGGTATGGTGGCTGAAAAGTGTGGCAAGAGTTGTAGCCTGGTATTGCAGGGGTGCTTTTTAGAGCCTTGAACCAGGTCTCACTAACTGAACAGATATCGATGTTCTCCATTTTTAGGAGTGCCTCGAGAGAGTGCATTTTGAGGTTTAGACTTCTAGCATTGAGTAGCATTACCTTCAGATTTTGCATGCTTGTATCTGTTATGATGGTTGTTTTGTCCTTTGAACCTTACCTAAAAAAGGCACTATAGAGTTGGCAAGAACTTTAGCCAGTAACCTGAATCCCAGGGGTGACAGGTGCAGACCATCTCCGGCAAAGCATTGTGGTTTGTCGATCTTGTTGTCCCAGGCCGACAGATACTGGATCCCATTTGAATGACACCAGAAGCTTAGCCAATTGTTGAAGTCAGTCATTTTGTCCTTATACTGTGGTATCATTCTGGACAAAGGCAGGATGTTGTTCAGAGCTAGGGTCATACCTGCCTGGGCAACATGATCCAAGAACTCTTCCATGTCTCTTTTCATGTAGTCCAGGGAGGTACATCTCAAGTCATTCACTCTAACATGGACAATGACAGAGTCATATTTGTACTTGTTGTGGAGAGACTTGAGTGCATGTGTTATGTGGCGGATCCTGGCACCCAACAGGCAGCTGACTGCAATTTTCTCCTTGTTCAGCCTGGTGAGTGGGACATCAGTGTGCCTGACTATAGAGTCACCTATGACTAAAGTGTTGGGTATGTTGTCTTGCCTTAGGGACTGTTGCTGGGGGGCACACTAATGTAAGCTCTGTGTCACTTTGGTTCTGACTGGTGTTTGCTTGCGTTTCAGCTTCAGAGGTCCTTGTTGCTTGGGCAGGTTAATATTAAGGGCCTCTGCATATGTGGGCTTAATGTTGCTGTGTGTGGGTGTTGATGGAGTGGGTTTTAAAGGGCTATGTGTTGCTTGAGGTGTAGTGCAGGTGTTAACCTTCTCCTCTTGACTGTCTAGCACAACCTTGGCTGGAGAGAGCTTTGCTTCCAGTTTGGCTATGTAAGTGCATCTCTCACAGGTTATAGTGTTGGGTGGTAGGAGGAGATAAGCTTGATAAGTTAGACCAGAAAACATCTTTGTGCTTTGTGAGCTGTATGTTGCAAGTTTGGATAAGGAGACACAACTCTTCCTTTTGACACACAGAGGAATATTAGGGAACATTGCTAGGAGAAGTAGTTAGAAACATGGATAGTATACCACTGTATTTTGTCCTTGTATTTTTACAAGTTCTGTAATGCGTGCAGTGGTGTTTGCACAAAAGGAAAATTATTGCCCACATGAGATCATGAGAAACAGCACAGGTTATGAGAATATGCTGAAAGATAAATATCTGAACAGGAATTAAATGAAGATTGTATTATTTTGCTGTCAGTTTAGAGTGTGTGAATTATGATTGGAATGAATATTCCAGAAGGTGCAAATTAAGCTGGCCTGTGCTTTGTTTCATGTACATAAGTTAGTGCCTGCAGTCTGCAATGTTAGATTTAGATTTGCATTTTATGTAAACTTAGTTGCTGTCGAATTTTATTCTGAACAATAAAATATCTTGCCGTGAAATACTTTTATGTCTCAGTGGTTTTACTGATGGTGGACAGTATTAAGGACCTCTAACATAAAAAAGAAAAAATACATTGTCACTGTCCTTGCCATAGAAATATTATTTTTTTTCAAAAGCGAGTGACTGACACTGTTGCATGACATCAAGTGAAACCTTAGATGATGCTGAAGAAAATTGGCACTGGCATTTACACTTGCGCATCTTGAAAGATCATCATCAACCCCCTTTATTCCATTTTCTACATGGGGTCAGGGTATCACATCAACTGTCACCATCTCTCTTGATTCTTTGCCACCCTCCTTCCTTCTTCGATAGTCATGCCTAATTGCCTCAGGTCTTCTTCCACACAGTTCATTCATCTCTTTGTTGGATGTCCTTGTTTTTACTTGCATTCTTCCTCTGTCTCTCAAATCTTTCTCTGCCTCTCAAATCTTTCTCTGCTTTCCTGTGCATGTGTCCAAACTACTGTAATCTGTTTTCTTTGACCTTCCCTGCAATTGGTGCTACTTTGGATTCTGCTCTAATGTCATCATTCCTTTGTCTGTCCCACATTGTGCACCCTACCACTTGTCTCAGGCACTTCATCTCCTTTACCTCTAACTTCCTCAACTGATCTTCCTTCATTCCCGGTTTTCTGTACCATACAGATGTACTGGTCACACCACTGATTTCTACAGCTTACATTTCAGTTTCTTGGGCATTCTTCTGTCACACAGTAGCCCTAACACTCTTGTGTCACTTGGCTACAGCACCTCTGATAATAGCTTTGACTTCCTTATTCAATCTTCCCTTCAACTGATTCACTCGAGATACCTGAAGCTGCTAACCTGCTCCACTATTTTCTCTTCTTAATTTTCAGCTTTTTCAGATTTCTCATTTGCAGCCATAACCACTGTGTTTAACTGTTTCAGTTTCATCGCATGTAATGTCACATCATCTGCATACAGCAGCTTCATTAATCTATCCCCTCCAAACCAGTTTGCTAATGTAGTCCATCACTAGTATGAACATATCTTGAGAGACGTTTAGTATTATTTAAATAAATATTAAGATATGCAGACTTTTTTTCATATTTCTGTAAATACCTCAACAAGTAACTACTCATAAGGGAATTCCTTGCTATCATCAGAAAGCTCAAGTCTAGCTAAACAAAACATGCTCTGATACTTAAATCAAGGTTGTACAGTTCGAAGATATGAAAAGCTTTCTGAAACTTTTAGAGCAAAATATATTACAGTGTCTGTAGATATGAATTCACTGGTTGTTATCAGTGTAAAGAAGACTGTAGATCTGCTCTTTTTACCTTCTTAATAGCATTTGTTGTTCACAGTTTGTTTGTGTTTCTTTGTCTTATGTTTCTAACTTAATTTTTCTGAAAATAATTTGGAATGTACGCCAAAGACATGAGGTAGGTGGACTGGACACTTCAAATTGGCCATAGGTGTCAATGTACTTGCATGTGTGGTATGGAATAACAACCAGTGCAGGTCTAGCCACCAAAGATTGTCACTACTGATGTGACACTCCAACTCATACATCTTAACTGTCCCTGCTTTTGACTCAAATTTTAGTCCTATCTGTCTTTATTCCAATTAAATTGGTGAGTTTGGAGAAAAGGTAAGGAATAACACTTATTATACAATGACTCCCTATTAATATTCAAAAACGTGCACGCTGATTGGCCCAGTTGAACGAGCATGCCCGTTGTAAATCCCACAATATACCAACGGAAAAAGGTCTGGTCGCCCGAACTTATTTCCATTGGTATAAAGTGCCTCAAAACCTTTCTCCGTTGCTTCCATTTCAAAGCACTGATGTACTGGGTATGCGTGGGAACGCAAGTCCCATGAGCATGTGCAGTACATCAAAACGAAGAAGCAGTATACCACAACTGGCAGAAGAACATTAATCCGCTGTTATACAAAGACATTATTTAAGAAAAGCAAGTATTTTTTTTCTTAAATAATATCATTGTATTATAGCAATAACCGACTCCGTGGTTGTGGTATATTGAAGATTAACCCACGGTTGCCTTTGTTTAATCACTCGGGTTTTGCCTCATGATTAAACCACACCAACCATGGGTAAAACTTTGATATACCACACCACGTCCTCGGTTATTGCTTACGTCCTTGGTTATTGCTTGGGGTGGCCGCAGTGGTGCAGCGGTTAGCGTTGTTGCCTCACAGCAAAAGGTTCCCCGGTTTGATCCTCGGCTGGGGTGCCTTCTGTATGGAGTCTGCATGTCCTCCCTGAGGTCGCGTGGGTTTCCTTCGGGTGCTCCGGTTTCCTCCCACATCCCAAAGACATGCTGTAGGTGGATTGGACACTCTAAATTGGCCCTAGGCATGAGTGCACGTGTGTGCCTTCTGTGGAAGGTTGGGCTGTGGCGACCCCTAACCGGGGAAAAGAAGAAGTCCTCCGTTATTGCTTAAATAAATAATGGCAATAATTTGATTTACAGACCTTTTTACTTCAGAAAATCTATATTAATTCTTATTCTTTCAGCGACTCAAGTTAATAGTACTAATATTTTAAAAGTGTCCCTGATTACTTCTGGATTTGTCCCTGATTCTGGTGAGATTTGTTCCTGACTGGTTGAGAGCTATGCCTACTCAATGTGGAACATTTTGAATTTGGAAGGCATGTATAACTTCTGGATGCGTGTCATTCATTCCGCACATGGTTCTCAACCAATCAGGAATATTTCTCACCAGACTCAGGGACGATTGGACAAATCCAGAAATAATCAGGGACAAGCAGTGACAATTTTAAACCATTTGGCACTATTAATTTGAAACAGTGATGCAGTTACAAGAATATTTTCTTAAAGAAAGACGGTAACGCTTATTGCCATTATTTATTAAGTGTAATCCACCACCCAAAGTCAACAACACAAGTTTCGGCTTTGCTTTGTTTGCCCAGTCATTCCCCTTACTACACGAGGAGCGTTAAGTTTCGGTTTCTTTTTGCCGTATAGCTGTCTGTTTCTCTGATATTACGTAGTCGCTGTGTGAAAGGCTGCTCGGAGAGGTCGGAGGTAGTTTAGTAACCGGGACGTAGCCACAGAGGCAGTACTATAGTCATTTCTGAACTGTTAAGGAAAGCGAACCCTCTCACAGTGCAGCAGGTAAATGAGAGATTTAAACTGCTAATTTTGCATGCTTTATAAATAAGCAGGCTAAGCAACTTGTAAGTGCATGCTTGTGAATTCAGCATTGAGACTCAGTGGATTTAGATGCCACTACAGCTTGGTAACTGAAAAATCCTGCGTGGCTATCGAAATTCAGTTAGCTGCGCTGCTGTGTCTTCCCTGACACGAGGGATTCACGGGCAATTACGTTTTCTCAGTTAGTTAACAGAGGGACAACGAAAGTAAGTACGTTCATTGCAAGGAGTATTTCTAATGAGTTGGACGCGCCGGAAATTGCGCGTTGAGTTTTGATGCAATAGGTGAACGTGGACGGAGTATGGGTGTAACAGTCTCCTTTCATTTTAAGCTTACCTGCACATTAAGCAAAAGGATAAGACTGAAAGGGACGGATTTGGAAAGATAAAGTTGAAAGTGATATTTTAAGCATATTCTGCATGTCCTTTCACACTGTACTGCGTAGCTCTTATGAATCTGGACAAATCTGAAGAAAATACTATTAACTTGTGACTGACGAATAGAAGGATATGAATTAATATACATTTTTGAAGTAAAATAAGTCTATAACTTCAGTTGTTATCAAGTTATTAACCGTAATTCACGCACTTTTCTCCAAAGTGCACCAGTATGAGGGACTAAGCTGATGGGGCTAAAAATTGAGTTCCAAAAGATAGGTGTGTCCCGAGCTTCAAGGTTCTGTACTCAAGATTTACAGTTCTCTTGTCCCCTTTTAGCAGACCCTTTTCTGGGTAGTGTGGGCAGCAGTAGTCCATCCATTCCAATACATTTAATTTTCCAAACTGTGCAGTGTATATATGCTAAAAAAAGCTGGCTTTGTTTTACAACACTACCCCGCCAGATGTGCAATAGTAAGGACCGCTAGGGTTACCATCTGTCCCACTTTGCGGGGGACAGTCCCTCTTTGGGCAGTTGTGTCCTGCAAAAAAATTGTAAAAATGGCAAATGTCCTGAGATTTTAGGGCAAAATTATTTCGTATTTTTTATGTAATACTTTTATAAAACAGGTATTCTGTATCTGAAACACCTAAATGTTATAAGAAACAGAATAAACAGCTAAAATGCTACAATAATAAGCTTTTATTTGGGTAAAAAAGTGAAGTTTTGTCCTTTGTATTGGCCATGGGTATGTTTTGACCTGCAAAATCTGGTGTTTTTCCCCAAAATGTCCCACTTTGAGCATTTAGGTGGCAACCCTATGGACTGCCCAATACCCTGTATGTTTGAATAAACATTAAATGTGCTTTCTCCACATGAATATTCCTTTGTGATTGCCGGATGAAGAATAACCATTAATTTGTATGTTGCTTACTCTGTGTAGTAATTATATTTATTTTTTTTTTATTTCCCTAGTAGTGCGGTAGCTGCTTTCAGTGACTTGTAAAATAAATGCAGTGTATTTGCGTACAGTTAATACTGATCAACAATACTATTTAATGTTTATCCAACTTCATATTTATGCAGACATACAGGATTTAAAGTACAGCATCCTAACTGTTAAACCCCACAGGTAATGTGCACTTAAAATCTTTTTCTATCAAAGGGAAGATGAGAGTCTTGAGCTGGTTAAGGGATTCAATTAATGTATTTCATAAACAGTATGACCATAAAAATTCTAAATAGACTATCACATACACAGAATTAACAGCTCATAGTGTAACTAGTACAACCTTTCAGAATCATAGCAGAAACCAAGCTTTTCAGGAGGAAAACAGATTAGCTTAAAAACAAAATAGTTTTTTTGCAGGGGAAAGCCCCCCTGCACACCCCGCTACTTCTACTTAAATATACCAACTCTGAGATCACACTACTTAGACGAAAATTGTAAACTACGATTAGACAGTGAATATTCATGATGTCACAAGCAAATCTATATGGCTTGTCAGTCATGCATTATTTGCATGCCACATCATAGACACTAGGCATGTCAATTACTCTGGCCACTCCCATTTCTGTCCAAAATGACCAGTGGAGAACTGTTGTAAAACAAGGCCAAATTGCTGTTCTTGTTTTTTTTTTAATCTAAGTATGTATTTTGAACAGGTGGGTAACCTGTTTTTGGGGAGACACATTTTGAGTCACAACCTTTTAACTTCCAAAACATACATAAAGTGAGATAATCAAATGGCTGCACACCTTTACAACTGATGAAATAAATAGTACTATACAATGACTGGCCATTAACATTCAAAAACAAGCATGCTGATTGGTCAGCCCAACCAGTGTGCCCATTGTAAATCGAGCTACCAATGGAAGAAGGTCCAGTCGCCTGGATTATGCTATAATTTTTTAAGTTTTTTTCACCATAAAAAGTAAATACATACAATTAGAAATCTGCAGAGTCAGGATTAAAATAGTGTGTAGTTACTCTAAGGGATCTTGGAGGGAAAAAAACTTTATCAGGCGATTTGGTTGATACTGATGCTATAAATGAGTCTACTGAATGTAGTGGCGGTAGTGTAAAGCAGTCAGTCCCATTCATGTTGCCGATCCTAATGGGGCACATTTCATTTTGTATTTTAAAAGTAATGTCTTTCAGCTTTTCCTGGTTAGGGGTCGCCAAAGCGGAACTCCGATCCGCTTATGATTGGCAGTAGATTTTTACGTTGCCGAGTTTATTAACTCAAAAGTGTAATAATAATGACTGACAAATCGGCTCTTATGAAAGGTTTTTCTGTTTCTGTTCTTTGTTCTTATCCTTCCAGTCCCTTGACATATTACAGAACTCCAACAAAACTGCACATTTTAGGCATGCACTTTTTGTACTATTGGCTTTCACTATTACTGATAGGTTCCAATATTATTTTATACAGGTATGAGAGAGATAGGACTGAACAAATACTAGGAAAATCTGGTATGTTATTCAAAACTAAAGAAGAGTACCTGATTTTTCTTGTATTTGCTCCATTCTCTCTTTGTTGTACCTCTAAAATGTCTGAATTTCAACCTTAAAAAAAAGTGGAGCGATGGAGATCTTCCCTTTCTCTGTTACTTCCTTTCCAAAGCAGTGATGTACTGCGTAAGCATGGGAAAATAAGTCCCATACGCATGCGCAGTACATCAGAAAAAGAGCAGGATATGTGACAAAAGCGGAAGGCACCACAGAGCCATTATACAAAGACATTGGGCAGGATTCATGAAGGCTTACACGGAGTTTGAGTAGTGTAAGCCTCCGTGTAAGCCTCCCGATCCAGGAACAGCCCAAACCTCCATGTAAGAGACAGCTAACCCGTCTCTTACACGGACTGGGCGTGGAAATGCTCAATACCTCATTTGCAGCTCAAAGATATGCAAATGAGGTATTTGAGCGATCCAAGAAGCCTAAACCAGTCCGTGTAACGGACGTGTTAGCTGCAGAAATGTACTCAGCTGACAACTGAGTAAATTTCTGCAAAATTGACAACGGAGCTATGTCAGCTCCAAATAAAGGGTGCATATGTTTCATTTAGCATGCCAATGGCCAAATATGTGGCCATTGGCATTAAAAAGTGTTGCAAAAGTATTTTAAATAACTTTTTTTTTTTTGTGGGATTTTCATGTGTAACTGCAGCGCACACCCGTGCAAACGGGGTGTGCTGCCTAAAACTGAAGCTTATAAGCCCACAATTGTGGGTTTAATGTATTACATGGAATGACAATGCAGGGACTAGCAGACCAAAAACAATATGGTCTCCGTGCAGTGGTTGCCAGGGGGGGGGAAGCTCCGTGTAAGAAATGTAACTAAGCATTACTAGGCAATCCTATGTAAATGAGGGTTACAATACTGAATCACACTGCCACATAGGTAATGAGCACTTTCTGAGTAGTGTAAGAGTTATAGAAGGGGGAGGAACAGAGTAAGAGGTAGGTGACATCACGGGGGGGAATGATAGAAATAAATGTATCAGATTGGAGGGCAATGTAACGTGACAGATGACAGACAGACATCAGGGAGAGAGGTGTGTCCCAACAGAACACTAGGACAGTCAAGAAATAGAGGGTGCAGACTATCCCTACACTCAAACTTTCTTGATATACGTGCATGCGCGCGTGTAAGGCAGGTTCAACATGTGGGAGCGTGTTGCAAACCGTTTACAATGGTTTGCGCGGGCGTGCACATGTGTGAGGCTGTCTGCGCGCGTTTTACCATGAATCAGCCAAGTTCACACCGTGTAAGGATGTGTGCACGCGTTTAAGTAACTGTGAGCATGCTTAAGCTGGTGTGCACATTGCTCCCCTTGAGGAAACAGAAAGGAAAAAGGAAACAACCAGATTATAGGGAAGCTGTCAGGGGATACTGCTGCAGTTAATTGGTGGAAACAATTGGAGGCAGGCAATTACACAGGCAGACTAGAAGCCCAACCCAGTACTTAAAACACTGCAAACAGCAGTGCAGGCTGTTCCTCACAAGAGATACTGCAAGAAAGGAGTAAGCTATCAGAATTAAAAACTGAAAAAAGCTGAACTCAGAGCAGAAATGCTAGGGGCTGCCATAGCTGTTATAATCAGGCATAGGCGAATTGCTGAGGGTGGTGACAATGCAGATGCTGACAGACAACCCAGAGTGAGGAGAAGGAGGAGAGTATACAGGCACAGGGTCACCTACCATGGGTTACATGAGCTGGAGATAGTAGAGCGCTACAGAGTGGACAGAGACCTTCTGCAGCAAATTGTTGAGCTGTGCAGGCCACGCCTCACACACAGAACCAACAGAGGGGAACCCATCCCAGTGGAAACCAAGGTATGTGTTGGCCTAAGAATACTAGCAAGAGGTACCTTCCAGAGACCAACTGGTGATATGATGGGGATATCACAGGCATCAGCCTCCAGGGTACTGCACCAGTTCCTGGATGCCATGTCAGCACATGTCGGTGATCATGTATATTTCCCCAATGCCCGTGAGGTATTGGCCAGCAATATGCGTCTCTTCCAGCAAATAGCGGGATACCCTGAGGTACTGGGTGCAATAGACTGCACGCACATACGCATCAAAGCACCAGCCGGTGAGCGGGGTAGAGCCTATATTAACCGCAAGGGATTCCCCTCCACCAACTGCCAGGTCGTGTGTGATGCCCAGGGCTTAATAATGAATGTGTGTGCTTGCTGCCCTGGGAGCTACCACGATTCCCACATCTGGCATCTGACGCAGCTGTACCAATCATTTGCCAGTGGGGACTTCCCACACGGACACCTAGTGGGGGATGCACGTTATGCACTTGAGCCGTGGCTGATGACACCCATCAGAAATGCACACACACCTGAACAGGAACGCCATAATGAGGCACACGCACAAACACGTAATGTCATAGAGCGTGTGTTTGGGCTGCTCAAGTCACGGTTCCGGTGTCTGGACACATCTGGTGGAGCCTTGCAGTACACACCTACTACATGTACCCAAATGATCATGATATGTGCTATGCTACATAATATGATCCTGCGGAAACAGCTGCAGCAGGACCAGCATAGGGCTGGGCCAAACATACCCCCACCATTGCCAAGGCCACCACAGGCAGAGGGTGACTCGGAGGAACAACAACCTGACCTTGCCCCAGTAGGCAGAAGGAGGCGTGCCCAGTATGCCCTGGCTTTGGCAAAGAGGCAACGCATAGCACATACACTGGCTCAGTAGGAACACTGGGACTGATACCCCCTCCGATTCACTCATATAGTAACAGGGATGCCTAACATGACACAACCTGCTTCCAAACATGTACAGGGAGTGTAGTATGTGCATCCGACAGAGGCAGCCCTGCAGCACCACCTGAGGCATCAATGCCATGTGTTAAGTAATGTAACACCATGTACCATATGCACACCTGAGGATCCTGACTAACATCCACCCTCACCAATCATAAACCACAAAAACACAAACCCACCTTCATAGGTACCACAAGGGATAGGAACCTAGATGTAATGCTACCCAATGCCAGAAGTATAAACAGCAAGATGCGTGCAGTGTAAATGCACACATTATAGAGAATGTAGATATCAGTGCTGTAATAGAAAACTGGGTCATAGCCCACATCAGCACCCTAACACTACCAGGTCACACCTCATACAGTGATGTACATGTGCAAAAACATGGAACAAACTACAAAACGGGGGTGACTAGCAATAAATGTCATGGATAACCACACCCCCATGTTGGTACCACAACAAGAAGCAACATGGATTAGCCATGGTCAAATACCAATGGCTAAAACTGCCTACTACTATATTGCTTGCTGCAGACCACTGTCCTAATAGCAGGAACCGCACCAGGCCTATTTTCATAGGTTCATACTAGGCTATCTGCCCTAGGGCATTTATAAGCCTAGCCCAGAGTTTTGTGGCTTCCGCCACCCCTTTAGTTTGAAGGATAATATGCCCATTATTTTGCTGTGCCTCTGTCAAGCAGTGACACTGAGGTTATCCCTGGGGTATACCTGCGATCTCCCATCCAATGGTCAAGATTTCTCTTGCACAAAGCCAGCAAGGTGCTCAGCCTCACATGTACCAGGATGTTGTTCCACAGCATAGGGAGTCTCTGGGTGATGAATCTGTCCCTCCAGCACGTCCTATTAATAGCCGTGTTGAGGTTTAAGTCTCTTGCCCTTGTAGTTCTGATGGATTTAGAGGTTTTGAGGTGAAGCATGTTCATTAATTCCGGGTTGGACATGGCCTTGTATGTCAGGCACAGGTCACCTCTGAGCAGACGGTAAGCAACTGAATAGAGCTGGAGTTCCTTCAGTCGGGCAGCATAAGACATATTTTTGAGACCCTTTATCCTTCTGGTGAGGAAGTTTTGGGGCCTTTCCAGTTGCTGCAGGTGTCGGGTCAGATACATTCCGAATGGGGCATTGTACTCAATCATTGGTCTGATGAGTGATGAGTACAGGGGAACAATGACCCCCCTTGATCTAGATGTGAATCCCTGCATGATCAGGTGGGCAATGTAGAAGGTCTTCCTAACTACTTTGGCAACATGAGTGTCAAACGAAAGGTTACTGACAACCTGGGTGCCCAGATCCCTGATAACCTCTTCTGTGCTTAGAGGATTGCCACCTATATGGTAACTAGGGGTAACCTTGTTTTTCCCGAAGGGTATGACTATGCATTGTTTAGCGTTTAACTTTAGGCCATGGCTCTGGTACCAGTTATCCGTTTCTATGAGACCCTTCTGAAGGATGTCTGTGTCAGATGGGTTTTCAACTATGGTTCCCAGTTTGCAGTCATCTGCAAACTTTGTCAGCCATAATCCTCCTGTGTCTGCTTGTACTTCTGAAAGGTAGATGCCGAACAAAAGTGGGCCCAGGACTGAGCTTTGTGGGACACCACTTGTGACAGGCTTGGAGTGTGACTTGGCACCAGCAACTCTGACCCTGTGGGTTCTGTCACTTAGCCAGTTTGCAACCCATCTTGTGACGTATGGGTTTACATTTAAGCTGGTGAGTTTTTCAATGATACCCGAGTGGGGTATTGTGTCGAAAGCCTTTGCCAGGTCAAGGTAGGCTGTGTGGAATGCCTTGCCCTCGTCAATGGCCTTGGTGACTGTTTTGAAAAAGTCAACCAAGTTTAAAAGGCATGATCTGCCCTTGACAAAGCCAAACTGGGTCGGATCCAAAGTCTGCAAGTCCCCTATGTCTTCATTTATGAGTTCCATTATGATCCTCTCCATAGCTTTGCAGACCAGGCTTGTCAAGCTGATGGGACGGTAGTTTCCGGGGTCGGAGGAGGCACCTCCTTTGTGAAGTGGGACCACCGTTGCCGTACGCCACTCCTTTGGTACGTATCCTGAGGTGAGGCTAAGATTAAACAGCTGCCCTAACTGCGGGTTTAATTCCTCATTGAGTTTGTGGAGCACACAACCGGGGACACCATCTGGTCCCATGGATGCTGTATTTTTCGCCTTGGATAGAGCAGTTCTCACCTGAGCATTTGAGATGTTTGGGGGGCTACAATCCTCTGGTATAGATATCTCTCCTTTTGGGGGGAAGGGGGGGAGAAATCTGCACTGAACCTGTCAGCCAGTATGTTGGCAATGTCTGTAGGTTCAGTGATTTTTACATCATTTTGAACTAATTCTGAGCATATCTGGGAGTTTCCTCCCAGGTTTCTAACATAGCTAAAAAAGGCCTTATGATTGTCTTTTGAGTCCTTAGCGATTTTTCTCTCAAAATTTGCCTTGGATGATTTTATGAGAGATCTCAGTTTTGTACGTATAATGAGCAGGGGTGTCTTCCCTTCTACGGATTTTGCTCTATCTTGTAGTAGCTCCTTCCTTTTGTTGTAGAGCTTGTTTATGGCTGGGGTCCACCAGACTGGACGCTTGCCTTTGGTACAAAGAGTCTTTGTTTTGTTTGGGATTGCCTGATCCATGCAGTCCTGGAGGTGCTGGTAGAAGGCATTTGTAAGTGATTCAGCGGCTTGGGTAATGGTTTCCGCTGGCTTGGGGGCCTTGAAAGAGACCACACCAGTCTTTAGAAGTGTGAAGTCGGCTTTTGAGAAGTTCTTCACTGTGGTCTTTTTTATCTGGGGTGGGGGTGGGATGTGGACTTCCAGTGAGATTAGTTTATGATCTGAACTCACCAATGATGGGTATACTTCTGGTGTTGAACATTGTGACCCCATGTTCGTGATGATGAGATCTAGTATGTTGTCTCCTCTTGTGGGGATGGTGACTAGTTGTTCCATGGCATTTGAGTTTATGAACTCTAGGAACCTTTGGGCTAGAGTGTTGGGGCTTGAGTAGTGATCCAAACAAGAGACAGATGCCCGTGGGACCCTCGCACGGCCAAACAAGAAATAAAGGCAACAAAAAAGCCAGCAAGTGTAGGCAACAGTCACATCCAAAGTCATTTATTGAAATAGGGAAGAAAAAATCCCCCTATAACTCCATAAAACCATAAATCAAACCGGTTTCGGCTCCAAGGAGCCTTCTTCAGTGAAATACAAAACTACAAATCAAGAATCAGAGTATCAGAGTACATACATATATATAGTTAAATTGTACATGAAAACCAATCAGAACACAGCATTGACAATTATTACAATTGGTCATTAAGGCCAGGTGAAAACAAAGCTCCAAGTTTTATAATCCATTTTCTTTCCTTGGAGCTAAGTAGTTCCTGCCAAAACTGTTTGTCTTTGCATCTCCCCTTAATACAATCAATAGTAACAAATTTGAAAGAAGCAGAAGCATGTTTTAAACAATGTTTGTATAGTGCATTTATTTTTAATGTCACTCAGGTGCTCACAGATTCTAAGGCGGAAAGCTCTAGAAGTCTTTCCGACATAGAAAGCAGAACAATTGCAGGTCACCAAATAGATGACCCACTCGGTATTACAATTAGCCCAAAAGTTAATATCAAAAACATCAGAAGTGTTTTTACTGCTAAATTCACTGGTACGTGAAACACGTGTGCAAAAAGAGCAATGCCCTCAGGGCATGCATCCAACAATAGGTTTGCCTGAAATAGACAACTGGGTAAGAGTAGAAAAATCAGAACCAACTCGTTTATAATGGCTAAATTTAGAACCAATAGTCTGTCCCCTTCTGAATGAAAAAGAACATTTCTCTGGAAGTAAAGAATTCAGTTTTTGGTCAGCTTTCAGAATATTCCAATGTCTGTATATAATATTTTTAAAACCCTGTATATTGCGTCCATATGTTGTTACCAAACGTAATGGTTGTGGCTTACAAATATCATTCTTATCTTTGTATGATAATAAATCTTCCCTATTTATGTTGGATACAGATCTTTTGGCTAGATGCACAGTACCTGGACGATAACCCCTGTTAATAAATCTGTGTGTCAAATCCTCCTGGGCCTCAAGAAAGGATTGTTGGTTAGAGCAGATTCTTCTGGCTCTTAAAAATTGTGATTTGGGTATATTCTGGATGACATGTTGTGGGTGGAAGCTGGTCGCATGTAATAATGAGTTGAATTCTGGAAATTTCCTGAACATTCTAGTTGACAATGTGTTATCCTGATTTCTCATGATTTCAACATCTAGAAATACTATCCTGGATACATGATAGGTCAGTTTAAATTCTATCCCCCATACATTGTCATTGAGATATTCAAGAAACTCCATAAGATAACCTTCATCAGCTTTCCACACCAGCCAACAGTCATCCAGATAGCGACGCCAAATGTCCATCTCACACATATAAATATTGTGATTGTGATCATAAATTATGATTTCTTCTATGTATGCCATAAAAAGATCCGCATATATGGGTGCAAAAGATGCACCCATAGCAGTACCTTTTGTTTGCCAGTAACAAAGATTTTGAAAATAAAAAACGTTACTGGACAGAACATGTTCTGTAAGGCAAACAAGAAATGTATTGAATCCAGGTTGGTATAAACCTGATCTGACCAACCAATAATCCAACGCTTGTAAACCTGCCCAGTGAGGAATGTTTGTGTAAAGGGAAGTGATGTCCAAAGTGCATAATAGCCAATGTGATTCAAGTTGAGAATTGTTAATGATATCCAAAAATTGGGTGGTATCTTGGATTCTTGCTCTGATAAAACCCAATAAAGGTTTTAGATACTGGGTTAAATATTCAGACAGTGGTTCGGTAAGAGACCCATGTCCAGAGACAATGGGTCGACCTGGTGGATTTGTGGCATGTTTATGGATTTTGGGTAACAAATATAAGTATTGTTTTTTGGGTGAATCAACCATCAATTGTTCTTTAAGGTATTGTGTAATAATACCCTCCTCAACCGCCTCAGTTAAAAACTGACCAGTTTTACGCTGGAAATGGGGTGAGGGATCCAAAAACATCTGCCTGTAGTATTGTATGTCACCCAGTTGTCTCATGGCCTCACTGTCATAAGCAACCTTATCCAGTACCACCACCGCTCCACCCTTATCAGCTTCAATAATAACAAGATCCTTATTGTTGATAAGTTCATTCAAACTGGATATTTCATCAGCAGACAAATTGTTGTAAGAAATAGGAAAGTCCTTAAGATGACAATGTATATCCCGAAGGACATTTTTTTGAAATACCCCTACTAGATGTGACATAGGTGGATTAAATGTCGACTTTTTAAACCTGAAATCACAACATGTATTCCCAGATGTATCACGATCAATATTACCAAAAAACAAGTTTAAATTCAAAATTCGACAAAAATTGGTCACATCCTGAGCCAAAGACTGTTCAGAAACAAAGAACCCGGGGACAAAATTTAGCCCTTTATTTAATATTTTGAGTTGTGCATCAGTCAAATCAACAGATGAAATATTGTGAACATTATAATGAGAATTTATTGTTGTGTCATAATTTTCAGGAGTGCCTCCAGACTTTGTTTGGATGTGATGTTTCTTATGTTTCCGCCCCCCTCGTCTGTATCTACATTGGGAGGGTGTAAAGAATTATGCCTCTTGGCTTTAGGTGACCCCTCTCTAGAATGTGTATCAAGTTCCCCTTCGGTATTAGAGGAAGTATCCTCACCAGAAGTGTCATTAGAGAAACCAAAATTCTTCTTAAGAATGGATTTGGGCCTTTTTCTTTTTGGAGTGGATGATCTCTTATCATACTTATTCTCATCTCTAGGTAATCTAAAAGAAGCATTCTTCGATGTATCAAAGGGTTTACCCCTCTCATAGTCACCCACATCCCTAAGAAATTTCTTTATTTTTCTATCCTTTAGAGTACTTTCCATTTTAGATAATTCTGTAGTAAGTTTTTTAACCTGTATCATGAAAGAATCGCAATTGTCAAACTTACTAGTATCCAAACAAACAGTTTCCAAATCTTTGACACCTTGTTGTACTTTACGTTCATAAAAATTGGCCAAAGCATCCACAAATTTGGAGGAAGCCAACTGTTGAATATGACCCCATTCCTCAATGAGCTGGTCATCAATATTAGAGACCAAAGGTTGTACCTTGACCCTAAGGCCACGTGGAGTAATGTGTTTCTGCTGGTATGCTTTAAATAAACATAAATGCCACACATTATTCCTAACCATCTTAATATTTTTACCCAATCTGTTAAAAAAAAAAATGATGATATCTGGACAATCATCCAACACAGACTGTGAATGTATCCAAAGAAAGACCATTATACACCAAATACCAATGATAGAAATAATAAATACCATCAATTGGAATTGTGTATAAGTCTTATGGATAAATAACCAACTTAATAAACCAATACAATAAAGCAGCCAAACCGAACCAGCAACTTCATTGAAAACGTATTGCTGCGTATTGGTGTGGAAATGTCCAAAAAAGACCATATATAATATATGGTATGATCAAAAAAATTCAAAAGCCAATAGTGAACACTTATCAAACCATTTGGCATGAAAAATAGCATAACATATTCTTTGCATGTTGACCAAAAGCAACCTTGTGTTATGAAATAATGCCAAAAAAATGCAATCAGAACTATGTATCAGTAACAATCAGCAGAATTACCATGAATAGACACATCCATAAATATATTATTACAATGGTGGGGTTGGCACCAAAACTGTTATGGCTCAACAATATAAATATATGTCTGAAATGGACCACACCATATGTGTTTGAAAAGGTGGAATATGTCTCTTAATGCTCAATCTATGTTCACATTAAGGTCACATGTGTGATGAAATTTGATGCAAAAATCAAAAAATATTTTTGACCTCTAAAGTAGTATAATCACTTAAAATAAAGGGCATAAAAAATAATAGGGAACTCAACCCAAAAAATATTATAAGTCACCAAAAAGTGTATATAGATCAAACAATATTGTTGTAGATAATATAATCATAGCAGTGAAAAAACATGTAACTGTTCAGACAGTAGTAGTCCACTGCTAATCCAATAAGAACTCTCAATATAAATATAGATAAACTATTTGTGTAAAATAGATGCTTGACTCTCCTCCAAACCCATTTGTACCATCTAACCTAAAACATACAAAATACAAGGCCAGAACTATTTAAAGTAGACCAGCGTCAGAAAACCATACTGAAAAATATTGGAAGAAAACGCTGTGAAAAATACCAAAAAAGTCTGGCTAAATGCAATCTGTGTATAAATAAGCTGAGGCCCAAATTAATAAGATGAGCCAAAGTATGGGCGAGGTCACAATATTAGAGCACTGAATTGTTTATATCAAATGTATATAAGTAACGCTTGGAAACCGCACGCCAGAATGATGATAAAAAATCTTAAAAAAGGGGAGAATACAAAATAACATAAATTGACAAAACAAGCCACAATGCACAAATGCAGCAATAGACAATGAAAATCAGGGAATACTACACCCAATAATACACCTCAACTGTCTAAGGCGAACTAATATATCTACCCTTTAACAAGTAGATACTGGCCCAAAAAATAAAAAATGCTGAGCTACTGGACCCCAAAAAATTACAAATGGCTAAGTATGATGTTCGCTGAAACAACGAACACCACACCAATCAAAACCAGCGTTAGAAAAATGCCAGCAACATGAATAGCAATGGCAAATAAATATAGCAATAGATATAGAACTTCACATGTAGATACTAGCAAAAACATCAACAATATAAATGCAAATGTAAATAAAGTAAATATAAATGCAAGTGTAGACACTGGTCGGACCATCACACATTAAACCAATGTGCAAATCTGTTTATAAAAGGCTACCAGTTTCCCCGCACACGACGGGTATCAATCTAAGCCTATATAGATAAATGCACATATAACATTTAAATTATAATAAAAAGTATAACCCTGTTCTGAGCGCCAAATAAATTAAACAGTGTATATGATGTTCGCTCAAACTGCGAACACCAAGGAAATTATAACCACCATGTGAAGATGGTTGACACTGCAAATACCAATAATGAGTGAAGGTAACTGCCTTAGTATGATTAAGCCCAACCAAGCCGAATGATGATAAATTTAAATTTATCAAAAAACAAATTATACACTTACCCACACATCTCTAATATCAATATAGGCTTAAAAAGAAGAACAGTAATCCAATAGGGACACCATTGAACAAAAATTGAAAAAAATACAATACAGCCTGCATGTATACTAAGTCCGTTAAACTAAAACAGAAACACAAAATCAGTCAAGGCTGACGTTGACGTGGAAGAGTCCTACAACGTGAAGAAAAGTGTCCGCAAGTGAACCAAACAGGAAGTGTAGTTGCGTGGTTGCACAGTTTTGGCAGGAACTACTTAGCTCCAAGGAAAGAAAATGGATTATAAAACTTGGAGCTTTGTTTTCACCTGGCCTTAATGACCAGTTGTAATAATTGTCAATGCTGTGTTCTGATTGGTTTTCATGTACAATTTAACTATATATATGTATGTACTCTGATACTCTGATTCTTGATTTGTAGTTTTGTATTTCACTGAAGAAGGCTCCTTGGAGCCGAAACCGGTTTGATTTGTGGTTTTTATTACCATGGAGTTATAGGGGGATTTTTTCTTCCCTATTTCAATAAATGACTTTGGATGTGACTGTTGCCTACACTTGCTGGCTTTTTTGTTGCCTTTATTTCTTGTTTGGCCGTGCGAGGGTTCCACGGGCATCTGTCTCTTGTTTGGACTGCCTTGTTCAGGTGCTGGGAACCGCTGTTGGCTGATTCATCATCCATTTTTGTTTTTTTCTGGATTTTTGAATCGTTGTATCGGGAGTACTTCATTTGAGGTTTTGACCCATTTTTGTACATTATTCTATATGCAGGATTGAAGAACTGATATATGGTCGTTTAAAGACACAGGGTTGCGTTCGCTTTTCCACGCAACTACACTTCCTTTTTGGTTCACTTGCGGACACTTTTCTTCATGTTGTAGGACTCTTCCACGTCAACGTCAGCCTTGACTGATTTTGTGTTTCTGTTTTAGTTTAACGGACTTAGTATACATGCAGACTGTATTGTATTTTTTTCAATTTTTGTTCAATGGTGTCCCTATTGGATTACTGTTCTTCTTTTTAAGCCTATATTGATATTAGAGATGTGTGGGTAAGTGTATAATTTGTTTTTTGATAAATTTAAATTTATCATCATTCGGCTTGGTTGGGCTTAATCATACTAAGGCAGTTACCTTCACTCATTATTGGTATTTGCAGTGTCAACCATCTTCACATGGTGGTTATAATTTGCTTGGTGTTCGCAGTTTGAGCAAACATCATATACACTGTTTAATTTATTTGGCGCTCAGAACAGGGTTATACTTTTTATTATAATTTAAATGTTATATGTGCATTTATCTATATAGGCTTAGATTGATACCCGTCGTGTGCGGGGAAACTGGTAGCCTTTTATAAACAGATTTGCACATTGGTTTAATGTGTGATGGTCCGACCAGAGTCTACACTTGCATTTATATTTACTTTACATTTGCATTTATATTGTTGATGTTTTTGCTAGTATCTACATGTGAAGTTCTATATCTATTGCTATATTTATTTGCCATTGCTATTCATGTTGCTGGCATTTTTCTAACGCTGGTTTTGATTGGTGTGGTGTTCGTTGTTTCAGCGAACATCATACTTGGCCATTTGTAATTTTTTGGGGTCCAGTAGCTCAGCATTTTTTATTTTTTGGGCCAGTATCTACTTGTTAAAGGGTAGATATATTAGTTCGCCTTAGACAGTTGAGGTGTATTATTGGGTGTAGTATTCCCTGATTTTCATTGTCTATTGCTGCATTTGTGCATTGTGGCTTGTTTTGTCAATTTATGTTATTTTGTATTCTCCCCTTTTTTAAGATTTTTTATCATCATTCTGGCGTGCGGTTTCCAAGCGTTACTTATATACATTTGATATAAACAATTCAGTGCTCTAATATTGTGACCTCGTCCATACTTTGGCTCATCTTATTAATTTGGGCCTCAGCTTATTTATACACAGATTGCATTTAGCCAGACTTTTTTGGTATTTTTGACAGCGTTTTCTTCCGATATTTTTCAGTATGGTTTTCTGACACTGGTCTACTTTAAATAGTTCTGGCCTTGTATTTTGTATGTTTTAGGTTAGATGGTACAAATGGGTTTGGAGGAGAGTCGAGCATCTATTTTACACAAATAGTTTATCTATATTTATATTGAGAGTTCTTATTGGATTAGCAGTGTACTACTACTGTCTGAACAGTTACATGTTTTTTCACTGCTATGATTATATTATCTACAACAATATTGTTTGATCTATATACACTTTTTGGTGACTTATAATATTTTTTGGGTTGAGTTCCCTATTATTTTTTATGCCCTTTATTTTAAGTGATTATACTACTTTAGAGGTCAAAAATTTTTTTTGATTTTTGCATCAAATTTCATCACACATGTGACCTTAATGTGAACATAGATTGAGCATTAAGAGACATATTCCACCTTTTCAAACACATATGGTGTGGTCCATTTCAGACATATATTTATATTGTTGAGCCATAACAGTTTTGGTGCCAACCCCACCATTGTAATAATATATTTATGGATGTGTCTATTCATGGTAATTCTGCTGATTGTTACTGATACATAGTTCTGATTGCATTTTTTTGGCATTATTTCATAACACAAGGTTGCTTCTGGTCAACATGCAAAGAATATGTTATGCTATTTTTCATGCCAAATGGTTTGATAAGTGTTCACTATTGGCTTTTGAATTTTTTTGATCATACCATATATTATATATGGTCTTTTTTGGACATTTCCACACCAATACGCAGCAATACGTTTTCAATGAAGTTGCTGGTTCGGTTTGGCTGCTTTATTGTATTGGTTTATTAAGTTGGTTATTTATCCATAAGACTTATACACAATTCCAATTGATGGTATTTATTATTTCTATCATTGGTATTTGGTGTATAATGGTCTTTCTTTGGATACATTCACAGTCTGTGTTGGATGATTGTCCAGATATCATCATTTTTTTTTTTTTTTTTTTTTTTTAGGCTTGATGATAGACAATAGATTACTACAATTTTTTTGTGTCTGGATATCAGCGTATTATCTGTAAGACACTATCTATTGGATAATATTTTTGTTTTATTTTTGGTTTGGTTGGACCCATTTCTGAAATTGGAAACATGGCTCTTTCATCTATTATACAGGGTTTATCTGTGGACATGGATGATTTATCTGTGTTTGGTTTAGACAAGCATGGATCGTCATCCACCACTGACGCTCTGGGACTTGATTTGGACACACAATGTGAAACATTTTTTAACAGATTGGGTAAAAATATTAAGATGGTTAGGAATAATGTGTGGCATTTACGTTTATTTAAAGCATACCAGCAGAAACACATTACTCCACGTGGCCTTAGGGTCAAGGTACAACCTTTGGTCTCTAATATTGATGACCAGCTCATTGAGGAATGGGGTCATATTCAACAGTTGGCTTCCTCCAAATTTGTGGATGCTTTGGCCAATTTTTATGAACGTAAAGTACAACAAGGTGTCAAAGATTTGGAAACTGTTTGGATACTAGTAAGTTTGACAATTGTGATTCTTTCATGATACAGGTTAAAAAACTTACTACAGAATTATCTAAAATGGAAAGTACTCTAAAGGATAGAAAAATAAAGAAATTTCTTAGGGATGTGGGTGACTATGAGAGGGGTAAACCCTTTGATACATCGAAGAATGTTTCTTTTAGATTACCTAGAGATGAGAATAAGTATGATAAGAGATCATCCACTCCAAAAAGAAAAAGGCCCAAATCCATTCTTAAGAAGAATTTTGGTTTCTCTAATGACACTTCTGGTGAGGATACTTCCTCTAATACCGAAGGGGAACTTGATACACATTCTAGAGAGGGGTCACCTAAAGCCAAGAGGGATAATTCTTTACACCCTCCCAATTTAGATACAGACGAGGGGGGCGGAAACATAAGAAACATCACATCCAAACAAAGTCTGGAGGCACTCCTGAAAATTATGACACAACAATAAATTCTCATTATAATGTTCACAATATTTCATCTGTTGATTTGACTGATGCACAACTCAAAATATTAAATAAAGGGCCAAATTTTGTCCCCGGGTTCTTTGTTTCTGAACAGTCTTTGGCTCAGGATGTGACCAATTTTTGTCGAATTTTGAATTTAAACTTGTTTTTTGGTAATATTGATCGTGATACATCTGGGAATACATGTTGTGATTTCAGGTTTAAAAAGTCGACATTTAATCCACCTATGTCACATCTAGTAGGGGTATTTCAAAAAAATGTCCTTCGGGATATACATTGTCATCTTAAGGACTTTCCTATTTCTTACAACAATTTGTCTGCTGATGAAATATCCAGTTTGAATGAACTTATCAACAATAAGGATCTTGTTATTGTTGAAGCTGATAAGGGTGGAGCGGTGGTGGTACTGGATAAGGTTGCTTATGACAGTGAGGCCATGAGACAATTGGGTGACATACAATACTACAGGCAGATGTTTTTGGATCCCTCACCCCATTTCCAGCGTAAAATTGGTCAGTTTTTAACTGAGGCGGTTGAGGAGGGTATTATTACACAATACCTTAAAGAACAATTGATGGTTGATTCACCCAAAAAACAATACTTATATTTGTTACCCAAAATCCATAAACATGCCACAAATCCACCAGGTCGACCCATTGTCTCTGGACATGGGTCTCTTACCGAACCACTGTCTGAATATTTAACCCAGTATCTAAAACCTTTATTGGGTTTTATCAGAGCAAGAATCCAAGATACCACCCAATTTTTGGATATCATTAACAATTCTCAACTTGAATCACATTGGCTATTATGCACTTTGGACATCACTTCCCTTTACACAAACATTCCTCACTGGGCAGGTTTACAAGTGTTGGATTATTGGTTGGTCAGATCAGGTTTATACCAACCTGGATTCAATACATTTCTTGTTTGCCTTACAGAACATGTTCTGTCCAGTAACGTTTTTTATTTTCAAAATCTTTGTTACTGGCAAACAAAAGGTACTGCTATGGGTGCATCTTTTGCACCCATATATGCGGATCTTTTTATGGCATACATAGAAGAAATCATAATTTATGATCACAATCACAATATTTATATGTGTGAGATGGACATTTGGCGTCGCTATCTGGATGACTGTTGGCTGGTGTGGAAAGCTGATGAAGGTTATCTTATGGAGTTTCTTGAATATCTCAATGACAATGTATGGGGGATAGAATTTAAACTGACCTATCATGTATCCAGGATAGTATTTCTAGATGTTGAAATCATGAGAAATCAGGATAACACATTGTCAACTAGAATGTTCAGGAAATTTCCAGAATTCAACTCATTATTACATGCGACCAGCTTCCACCCACAACATGTCATCCAGAATATACCCAAATCACAATTTTTAAGAGCTAGAAGAATCTGCTCTAACCAACAATCCTTTCTTGAGGCCCAGGAGGATTTGACACACAGATTTATTAACAGGGGTTATCGTCCAGGTACTGTGCATCTAGCCAAAAGATCTGTATCCAACATAAATAGGGAAGATTTATTATCATACAAAGATAAGAATGATATTTGTAAGCTACAACCATTACGTTTGGTAACAACATATGGACGCAATATACAGGGTTTTAAAAATATTATATACAGACATTGGAATATTCTGAAAGCTGACCAAAAACTGAATTCTTTACTTCCAGAGAAATGTTCTTTTTCATTCAGAAGGGGACAGACTATTGGTTCTAAATTTAGCCATTATAAACGAGTTGGTTCTGATTTTTCTACTCTTACCCAGTTGTCTATTTCAGGCAAACCTACTGTTGGATGCATGCCCTGCGGGCATTGCTCTTTTTGCACACGTGTTTCACGTACCAGTGAATTTAGCAGTAAAAACACTTCTGATGTTTTTGATATTAACTTTTGGGCTAATTGTAATACCGAGTGGGTCATCTATTTGGTGACCTGCAATTGTTCTGCTTTCTATGTCGGAAAGACTTCTAGAGCTTTCCGCCTTAGAATCTGTGAGCACCTGAGTGACATTAAAAATAAATGCACTATACAAACATTGTTTAAAACATGCTTCTGCTTCTTTCAAATTTGTTACTATTGATTGTATTAAGGGGAGATGCAAAGACAAACAGTTTTGGCAGGAACTACTTAGCTCCAAGGAAAGAAAATGGATTATAAAACTTGGAGCTTTGTTTTCACCTGGCCTTAATGACCAATTGTAATAATTGTCAATGCTGTGTTCTGATTGGTTTTTATGTACAATTTAACTATATATATGTATGTACTCTGATACTCTGATTCTTGATTTGTAGTTTTGTATTTCACTGAAGAAGGCTCCTTGGAGCCGAAACCGGTTTGATTTATGGTTTTTATTACCATGGAGTTATAGGGGGATTTTTTCTTCCCTATTTCAATAAATGACTTTGGATGTGACTGTTGCCTACACTTGCTGGCTTTTTTGTTGGCTTGAGTAGTGATCCCAGTCTATATTTGGATAGTTGAAATCACCCAGTATGATGGTGTTTGGAGATACATTTATCCCCTCCAGTGTTTTCAGGAAAGCTGTGTGAGGTTCCTGAGTTTGAGAGGGTGGCCTGTAACATGCTACAAACTGCAGAGCATTCTTGCCTACGGTTAATTGCACCTGGATGGTCTCCAATGCATCGTGCATTGCCACCAACCTTGAGGTGAGGGTGTCCTCGATGAATATGGACACCCACCCTCCTTTCTTGATGTGTTCCGGATTTTGGGGCTGGAACGCATGATATGAGGTAACACCTGATAGTGCCGGTGTGCTGTTAGGAGCCTTGAACCAGGTTTCAGTCACAGCACAGACATCGATGTTCTCCATACTGAGAAGGGCTTCGAGTGCTTGCATCTTGAGGTTGAGACTTCTGGCATTGAGCAGCATTACCCTTAGTTTTGTCCTTTTTTGTGTTCTAGGGTGGTAGGTTTAGAATCTGAGCTTTGCCTAAAAAAGGCACAATGGGGGTGGCAAGAGCCTTAGCCAAAATCCGGAAGCCCAGGAGTGACAGGTGCAAGCCGTCCCTTGCGAATCAGCGTGGCTTGTCCAGCATGTCATCCCAGGCAGACAGACATTGGATCTCCTTTGACTGACACCATAGTTTAAGCCAATTATTACAGCTGATCATCTTGTCTCTGTATTGTGGCATCATTCTTGGTGAAGGTAGGATACTGCTCAAGGTCAGGGTCATACCTGCCTGGGCTACATAATCAGAGAGCTCCTCTATGTCTCTTTTCATGTAGTCCAGGGAGGTACGTCTCAGGTCGTTCACACCAGCATGGACAATGACTGAGTCATACTTGTACTTGCAGTTGAGTGACCTGAGTGCTTGCATTATGTGGTGGATTCCAGTGCCCGATAGGCAGCTTACTGTGACCTTCCCCTTACTCAATCTGGTGAGCCGGACGTCAGTGTGTCTGACTATGGAGTCACCTATGACGAGTGTGTCTGGCATTGTGTTTGGCCTTAAGGGCTGTGACTGTTTGACACACTGACTCTGTGGTCTATGTGTTGCATGTGCTGTGCCCTGTGGAGGCAGTTGTTTGGGTGTCTGCTTTGGTGGCCTCTGCTGTTTTGGTAGATTTCTGATCAGAGCCTCCGAGTATGTCTTTGTGTGTTTATGTGTATGATTTGAAGTTGTGATAGTGCTATGTGAGACTGGGTTTGTGGTGTGTGTGGTTACCTTCTCCTCCTCTCTGGTCTTGCCAGTCCTATGTTGAGAGAGCTCAGCCTCCAGTTTGGCTATATAGTTGCATCTCTCGCATGTATTTGTGTTTTGTGGGAGAAGGAGAGGGTTGTCTGTGTACATGAGGCAATTGTAACATTGCCTCACTATTCCCAGGTTCATCAGCTGAGCAGGAGAGGACAATAGCAACTGATCCCTTGACATGCTAGAAGGAATAGACAATAAATGTTGGAATACAGGAAGATATCAAGCCCCCCAAACCACATTATATTGCTTGACTGACAATACCTACACATACACCATAGTTTCATAGTTTCATAGTTTACTACTAGGCTATCTGCCCTAGTGCATTTATAAGCCTAGCCATAGTGATGTGGCTATTGCCACCCCTTATAGTGGTAATAAGTGTACAGAAAAGATTCCGAATATTGTGCCTCTGACTTAGTAGTGACACATTATGACCCCCTTACGTAATTGAATAACTTGACTGTGCCTCTGTCTAGTAGTGACACAGGGAGGACCCCTGGGGTAAACCTACAATCTCACATCCAGTTGTCCAGATTTCTCTTGAAGAGAGTCAGTGAGGGATTCTGTCTAACATGAACTGGGATACTCTGCTAGAGTGTGAGAAGCCTCTGAGTTATGACTCTGTCCCTCCAGCATGTCCTATACATGTATGTGCTGAGGTTCAAATCTTTAGCTCTCATGGTTCTGGTGGATTTGGATTGCTTGCAGTGGAGCATGTCCACCAAATCCTGATTGGACATGGTCTTTGTATGTCAGGCATAGGTCACCTGTAAGTATGCGGTATGCTACCGAATAAAGCTGGATTTCCTTTAGTCTGGAAGCATATGACATGTGTTGTAGACCCCTGATCTTCTTGGTAAGGTACTTTTGGGGTCTCTCCAGCTGTTGCAAGTGCTGGGTGAGGTACATACCAAATGGGGCTTTGTATTCAATCATGGGCCTGATAAGGGAGAAGTATAGTGGTACAATGACCTCCTTTGATCTGGATGGAAAACCCTTCATGATAAGGTGGGCAAGATAGATAGTCTTTCTAACCACTTTGGCAACATGGGTGTCAAACGAGACGTCACTATCTACATGTGTCCCCAGGTGTCTGATTTGTTTTCTGTGCTCAGTGGGTTGCTGTCTATGTATTGATTTGTGGGTACTTCGTTCCTCCCAAAGGGGATGACTACACATCAGTTGCATTCAGTTTCAGGCCATGATTCCGGCACCAGCTATCTGTCTTTGTGACGACATTCTGTAGGATGTGTGTGCCGGCTGATGTATTCACTATGGTGCCTAGGTTGCAGTCATCTGCAAACTTTGTCAGCCACAACCCTCCTATGTTTGCTTTCACATCTGAAAAGTAAATGCCAAATAAGAGGAGTCCCAGGACAGATCCTTGTGGGACACCACTTGTGACTGGCTTTGAATCTGACAAGGCACCTGCAATGTCGACTTTATGGGTCCTGTTTCTTAGCCATTTTGCAACCTATCCTGTGACATATGGTGTTATATTTCAGCTGTTGAGCTTGTCTATGATGCCTGAGTGGGGTATTGTGTCAAAGGCCTTAGCCAAGCGCAGGTAGGCTGTGTGGACTGCGTAGCCCTCATCAATGGCCCTACTGACAGTTTCAAAATAGTCAACTAGGTGCAAAAGGCAGGATCTGCCCTGTACAAAGCTGAACTGGGTGGGATCAAGGGTCTGTAGGTCACCAATGACTCTGTTTAAGAGCTCCATAATGACTCTTCCCATAGCTTTGCAGACCAGGCTGATTAAGCTTGTGTGGTTGTAGTTGCCAGGGTCTGTGGAGGCATCTCCTTTGTGGAGTGGGACCACTGTTGCTGTACGCCAGTGTTCAGGAAAATATCCTGTAGCAAGGCTAAGGTTAAATAGCATTTGTATATACGGGTTTAGCTCCTTCTGGAGTTCACATAGCATGCAACTGGGGATACCATCAGGTCCCATTTATGCTGTGTACTTGTCTTTGCTGAGTGCGGCTCTCACATGGACATCCGAGATGGCAGTGAGGTTACATTCAGCTGTGATAACTATCTTCTTTTGGGGGTGAGGGAGGGGGAAAATTGCACTGAACCTGTCTGCCAGAATGTTGCCAATATCTGTCAGGTCACTGAAATATATGTTGTTGTGTACCAACTCTGAGCATATCTGAGGGTTCCCAACCAGGTTTCTGACATAACTGAAGAAGGCAGTGTGGTTATCTTCATTGTCTTTGGTGATTTATGTCTCCAAGTTGACCTTGGATGTCTTTATGAGAGAATATAGCTTTTTACTAGTGCTGATCACAGCTGCCTTCCCTTTAGGAGATGTAGCTCTGTCTTGCATTAGTATCCTTCATCTGTTATACAGTTTGTTTATGGCTGGGGTCCACCAGACAGGCCACTTTCCCTTGGTGGAGAGCGTCTTGTTTTTATTTGTGATTGCATGGTCCATGCTTTCTCGGAGATGTCCGTAGAAAGCATCTGTGAAGGAGTCACCATTGTGTGTTGTGGTTTCCACTGGCCCAGTGGGCTTAACGGATACCATCTCAGTCCGAAGAAGTGTGAAGTCAGCTTTTGAGATGTTTGTCACTATACTCTTTGTATTATACTAGCACTGACACAAGTGTAGACAATTTCCCAGAATCCATCAAACAAAATGGACATGCAAAATGTAACACTTCCACAAGAGGGGTAAGCATACTGGATGTGATAATCAGAAATATGTGTACTGGATGTCAAGATGAGAAGTGTATCCCTCACTGGTAAGACCAGACCATAGAGTAATCACACTGTAGTTACACATCTCGACCCCAGTCCCTGGCCAAATTACCACAGTGAAACACATGTATAAAGCATAGCTTGCACCCCTACAAACCAATGTGGAATCCATGAAAATCCCTGTGCAGGTCCAGAATATGGGACACATTGCAGGACATGTTATACAGACATACCATGAACACAGCCAAGAGTGCTTGGAGTCTGCAATCACAAACAACAAGACAGAATGCCATACACCCAGGCATCTGGCATGCTGGACTCCAGCAATTACTAAACCATTGAAGAGAATGAGGAAGCTACCACATGATAGATCAAACATAAAAGGTGAAGTAATCAGTGATCACTAGTATGGCAATAAAATGTGTCCACACATACAATCCACTAAGGCCAGGCAAAACAAGTAGAATCTGTGAATCCAGTGGCAATGTGACACCTGTCCCAAGTACACACACAACAACAACTCACCCCAATAAATACAAATGTATGTGATAGACGCAACCAGGTAGCCGCCTGAGCACCCCCAAATCAGTACTGTCAAAACTAGTCAGGAGGACAAGGTAACCACATACACCACAAACCCAGTCCCACATAGACCTACAACGACTGTAAACCAAACACATAAACACAAAAACATTCCCAGAGGCCCTAATTACAAACACACAACACCAACACAAGCCTCCAAAGCAGACACCCAATAAAACAACCTCCAGACATAGCACATGTAACACATAGTACACAAAGCTGGTGTGCCAAACAGTCACAGGACAGAAAGAGAAACAACATGCCTGATACAGTTGTAATAGGTGACTCCATAGTGAGACATGCTGCTGTTCCAGGGATGGCTTGCACCTGTTACCCATGAGCGTCTGGATATTGCCTAAGGCTTTTGCAACCTACAGAGATCTTTTCGTAGGCAAGGCCGAAAAGACCAACCCACCACCATAGAAAACAAAACTGGAAAGAAACAGAAGGGTAATGCTGATCAATGCCAGATGTGTAAACCTCAATAGGCATGCTCCTGAGGCCCTCCCCAGTATGGAGAACATCGATGTCTGTCCAGTGATAGAAACCTGCTGCAAGCCTCGTGACAGCACACCAGCACTACCAGGTAATACCACATATCATGTGTTATGGCCACAAAACCTGTAACAAAACATAAAAGGAGGGTGAGTATCCATATTCAGCACAGACACCCATACGTCCAGTTAACTGACAATGCTTATGTCATTGCAGTCCACCCATGTGCAACTAACCGTAGGCAAGACTGTTGTACAGTCTGTAGCATGCTACAGACCACACTCTCACACACAGGAACCCCACCCCACTGTCCTGAAGACAGTGGACAGTAAGAAAGTAACACCAAATACAAAACAAGGTACACACAAATTACTACATAGGTGGTAAACCATTATGTGTGGAAGGAGTAATCAGCGACCTAGTGACACAAGTGGACAGTCACCTGTTATGTGACAGTCACATCGCCAATTTGTCTAGGAAGACTGTCTATATTGGACACTGTATCATGAAAGGATTCACATCTACGTCAACAAATGTCATTGTGCCCCTATACTGTTCCCCTATCAGACCATATTGTAATACAATGCCCCATTTGGGATGTACATTACCTGGCACCTGCAGCAGTTAGAAAGACCTCAAAGGTACCTCAGCAAGAGTCATAAAGGGTCTCAAATATATCTCATATGCTGCCTGGCTGTAGACACCACAGCTGAATACAGTCACATACTGCCTACACAGAGGCATTGTATGTCTGTTGTACACGTCCATGTCCAACACAGAAGTAATGGACATGCTCCACCCCAGAAAACTCAAAGCCATCAGAGCTGTGTGAGTCAGAGATGTCAACCTTAACACATAATCAAATAGGATGTGCTGGAGGGATAGATACCTAACCCTGAGTCTCTCCACACCCTGGAACAGAATACCACTACATGTTAGGCAGAGCCCCTCACTGACACTCTTCAACAGGAAGTTAGCAAAATGGATGGATAATTGTAGATGTACACTGGGGGTCTTTACTGTGTCATGTCCAGACAGAGGCACAGCTAAGTAAATCATAAATGGCCATAATATTCACATAGCAAGGGTGGCAAAAGCCACACACACTGTGGCTAGGCTTACAAATGCCCTAGGGTGGATAGCCTAGTATGAACCTATGAACCTATTATGATACAAATTGTACAGGACACTAAGGATAACCCCAAGGCTGCTGCAACTGATGGTAGTAAGCGTGTTGTGAATTCCCGGATATGCTCTGGATCACACAAATATTACAAACAACATACCAAACACACACACATATTGCCAACATACATCCTGACAGGTGCAGTGCAACCCCCCCCCCATAATGCAAAATATCTTTCCCAGCAGACTCCTGCCCCCCTGACATTATGTCAGCCTTACCACAGGATATGTACCCAAAGTGCAGTGTACAACAACAGTGGTTGTTCTCAAGAAAGGTGTCGCCTGAATGGATACTAAAAACAACCACCACAGAATCCTGAGAAGCTTGGTCTGCACAGCTATGGAAAGGATCAGCATGTACCGCAGACATAACGATATTGGGGATCTATTGACACCCGACCCTACCCAGTGTGGGTTTATGAAGTGCAGACCCCACCCCTAAACATGTGTGACTCAGTTGAAACAGTAATTGAGGTCACTGATGAGGGCAATGTGGTCCACACAGTGTAGCTGGACCTTGCAAAGCCTTCCATACAATACCCTATGTGTTCAATATAGATATGCTCACCAGCTTATATATACACCCCAATGTCACTAGAGGGGTTGCAAACCAGACCAACGACAGAACTGACATGGTCAGACATGCTGCAGCCATGTCAGACTACAAACCACATATAACAGGTATCCCACAAAGCTTGGTCCTGGGACCTTCCCGTCTGGTATATATGCCCCATAGGTACAGGCCAACATGTAAGGACTGTGCCTGAACATGTTTGCAGAGGACTACAAACCGCCTAACATATCTGACACTCCAGCTGACACAAGCATCCCACAAAAGGGCCACATAGAAACAGACAACCGGTGCCATAGCCATGTCAGCATGTTAAATGGAGAAAACTGTATAGTCAACCTCTGTGGATATACAGTAAGTGACCAACAATTACCACATAGGTGTTAACCCATTACATACTTAACATGTAATGACAGACCTGGGTACACAAGGTGATAGATATCCTGCATTGGACAAACATGTGGCTGTAGTGTTAACAGAAACAATCCATATACCAACCTAATCATGAAGGTTATGACATCTAGATAAGGGGAGGTCATTGTGGTTCTGCAGTTATCCTTCATCAGCGTTACAAATGACCACAACAGCCCCTGTGGGTGTACCTCAGCAGACACCTCCATCAACTGTAAAGTCCACAACAGTACCTCACCAGGAGTATCAAAGAGCTTGAACACATGTAATGTGTTGCCTGATTAAACAGAGTGCAACTCCACACACTGCCATGCTGGCCACCCAGACGCAAGCTGTGCCTGATGTAGAAAGCCATGTCCAAGCTGGAATCAATGAACATGCTGCACCTTGTACAATCTGAATGGCAGTGAGCTATGCACATGAGGGACCTGAACCCCAGCACTGACATACATAGGACAAGCTGTACTGCATTATCCATAACACAGAAGCCACCCCACGCATGAGTAAACTACCAGTACAGGTTATCCATAGAGTCACTCGTTGATTCTCCTCAACAGGAATCTTAATGAGTGGATGGGAGATGGTAGGTTTACCCTGGGTATCAATGTTATGTCACAGGTAGACAGAGGCACAGTATACTAAACAAGACATATGTCATGGCAAACTACACTTACAATGTGTCGAAGGACAAACACACTCTCTGACTAGCATTAGACATGGCCTAGGGCACATCGGTAGTGTTTGCCAATGTACACCTATGTTGTGGAATACTCTACTGATGTTGGATGAGGCTGTTGTAAGTAGTTCATATCTGAACATAATGCAACATGGTCAGATAGGTTCATAGGTTCATAGGTTTATACTAGGCTATCTGCCCTAAGGCAGTTATAAGCCTAGCCCAGAGTTTTGTGGCTTACGCCACCCCTTATATGGAAACAATACTGTGCCCATTAGTTTGTTGTGCCTCTGTCCAGCAGTGACACAGAGACGATCCCCGGGGGTAAACCTATGATCTCCCATCCACAGGTCAAGATTCCTCTTGAACAGAGCCAGCGAGGTGCTCTGCCTCACATGGACCGGGATTGTATTCCACAGCATAGGGAGTCTCTGAGTGATAAATCTATCCCTCCAACATGTCCTACTTATATCCCTGCTAAGGTTTAAGTCACTTGCCCTAGTGGTTCTGGTGGATTTGGAGATTTTGAGGTGGAGCATGTCCATTACTTCCTGGTTGGACATGGCCTTGCATGTCAGGCACATGTCACCTCTGAGCAGACGGTATGTGACTGAATAGAGCTGGAGTGTCTTCAATCTGGCAGCATATGACAGATGTTGGAGTCCCTTTATCCTTTTGGTGGGGGACTTTTGGGGTCTCTCCAATTGCTGCAGATGTAGGGTGAGATACATCCCGAATGGGGCATTGTACTCGATCATTGGTCTGATAAGTGAAGAGTACAGGGGAACAATGACCTCACTAGATCTGGATGTGAATCCCTTCATGATCAGGTGGGCAATGTAGAAGGTCTTTCTAACCACTTTAGCAACGTGAGTGTCAGAAGAAAGGCCACTGTCAACCTGGGTCCCCAGGTCCATGATAACCTCCTCTGTGCTTAGAGGATTGCCACCTATATGGTAGCTTGGGGTTACCTTGCTCTTCCCGAAGGGTATGACTATACATGTTTTGGCATTTAACTTCAGGCCATGGCTCTGGCACCAGCTATCAGTTTCCGTGAGTCCCTTCTGAAGGATATCCGTGTCTGATGCACTGTCCACTATGGCCCAGTTTGCAGTCATCTGCAAACTTTGTCAGCCAAAGTCCTCCCATGTTGGCCTGTACTTCTGAGAAGTAGATGACGAACAATAGGGGCCAAGGACCAAGCCCTGTGGGACACCACTTGTGACCGGCTTGGAGTCTGACATAGCGCCAGCAACTCTAACCCTGTGGGTCCTGTCCTTAAGCCAGTTTGCAACCCATCTTGTGACATATGGGTTCACATTTAAGTTGGTAGGTTTTCTACAATACCCGAGTGGGGTATTGTGTGAAAGCCTTTGCAAGGTCAAGGTAGGCTGTATGGACTGCCTTTCCCTCATCAATGGCCTTAGTGACTGTTTTGAAGAAGTCGACCAAGTTCAAAAGGCATGATCTGCCCTTGACCAAGCCAAACTGGGACGGGTCCAATGTCTGCATGTCCCCTATATCTTTGTTTATGAGCTCCATTATGATCCTCTCCATAGCTTTGCAGACTAGACTTGTTAAGCTTATCGGGGGGTAATTACCAGGGTCCGTAGAGGCACCGCCTTTGTGCAGATGTGCACAACTGGACCCTAACCAGGCTGTTGTGCACACTATGGAAATGTAAAGCAGTGATAGGACTAAAGCCCAGGATACTGTCCACCACAGTGAAAGTACTGAACCACTACACTATACAGTACTACAGTGTTAGGTCAGTATGAACGGATGTTGACAATTGTATGCAAAGTATCCCATGCAAAACCTGCAGGCACAGTATAATCCCTGTTGTGTTCACACAAAAAGCAGTTGGACAGTAACTACACAACATGGCACAGAACACACAACCATAAACTGGAGATATTTGTTGAAGGTCACACTCATCCACAAATGTGATGGGCTGCAGAGTTCAACATATGGAAAGCTCACACTGGGCATGCTCACACACTTTGATAAATGAGACATCTTTCACACAACATGCCATGGGAAGGCTGAACTGGGCATGCTCACACACTTAGTCCAAATGTTCCTCTTAGCAACTGGGAAAACACACCACAGGATGCTCATTCCCCTTTCTAAACACTGATGATGTCAGCACCCTATAAGTATATCAGGAGAAAAGGAATCTCCCAGTAATCCGAATAGCGTGCTCTGCTAATGCGTCCGTCTCTAGTGTCATAACATAGTTAGGTAGGGGTTTGAATCCAGCAAGTGGCAAGCCTGTGTGAAGGGGGGTAAGTGTGTGTGTAAGTGTGTATGAAAGGAACATCCCTTTTGGCAACTGTGAAAACACACCACAGGATGCTCATTCCCCTTTCTAAACACTGATGATGTCAGCACCCTATAAGTATATCAGGAGAAAAGAAATCCCCAGCAATCCGAATAGCGCGCTCTGCTAATGCGTCCGTCTCTAGTGTCATAACATAGTTAGGTAGGGGTTTGAATCCAGCAAGTGGCAAGTGTGTGTGAAGGGGGTAAGTGTGTGTGTATGAAAGGAACATCCCTTTTGGCAACTGTGAAAACACACCACAGGATGCTCATTCCCCTTTCTAAACACTGATGATGTCAGCACCCTATAAGTATATCAGGAGAAAAGAAATCCCCCAGCAATCCGAATAGTGCGCTCTGCTAATGCGTCCGTCTCTAGTGTCATAACATAGTTAGGTAGGGGTTTGAATCCAGCAAGTGTGTGTGAAGGGGGTTAGTGTGTGTGTATGAAAGGAACATCCCTTTTGGCAACTGTGAAAACACACCACAGGATGCCCATTCCCCTTTGTAAACACCGATGATGTCAGCACCCTATAAGTATATCAGGGGAAAAGAAATCTCCCAGTAATGCGAATAGCGCACTTTGCTAATGCGTCCGTCTCTAGTGTCATAACATAGTTAGGTAGGGGTTTGAATCCAGCAAGTGCCAAGTGTGTGTGAAGGGGGTAAGTGTGTATGAAAGAAACATCCCTTTTGGCAACTGGGAAAACACACTACAGGATGCACATACCCCTTTCTAAACGATATCACAATTAGTTATGGCTTTTGATTCCAGACATGTCACGTGTGTTTTGCTCACACAGAATGCCCATGTGTGCGGGTTGTTTCTCACAATAATGCATGACATCGATTAAACCAGTTATGGCAATGCACACATGATGTATGTGTGTGCCAAATACACATATGTACCTGTGACCTTCAATAGTTACCATGTGTGATGCCTGCCACATGTGAATACATGGTATTTGCACAGGGTAACATTATGACTGTGGTCTTCTGTGCAGGTGCTGCATGTGGGATGTGTATATACAGTGTGAGATGTAGATGCTATCAACCTAGTAGTGAGGGATACACACCTGGTCTGGGGCATATAGTCTACATGTTGTTGATGAACAGGTGCTGCATGTTTTCACCTGTTGTGGGAGTGGTAAGAAGTTGTTCCATAGCAATGCAGTGACCGCATGCTAAGAACCGTTCAGCTAGGGTGTTGTAGCTACAGTAATTCATTACCATTCAGTAATATGTCAGCATTCCTGGTGAGGGTCTGATGCCAACCAAGGTCAGGGTTCTACCAGCCTGTGTCACTTGCTCAGTGAGCCCTTCCATGTTCCCTATCATGTATCCCAGTGAGGGACATCACACATCAGCTGTAGTGGCATGGACAATGACTGAGTCATATGTGTCCATGCATCTGACTGACCTGTATGCTTGTGTTATGTGGTGGACCATAGTGCCCCATGAGCATATCACTGTGACCTTCACCTTGTCCAGCCTGGTGAGCATGACCTCACTGTACTGGACAATAAAAGTACCTAACACAACTGCAGCAGTAGTGTTGTATAGCTGTACAGACTGTGCTTGTTTGGCACACAGGATTTGTGTGCTATGTGTTATGCGTGCTGTGTTCAGGCCTAACGTATGCCTGTGTGCCAGCTGCAGAGGTGTCTGCCACTCAGGCAGGATGCTATCCTTAGGCTCCACGAATGGCCCGGTGTGTTTCCGTGCTTGTATTGCTGTCAGTGTAGGTCCACATCAGACTGGTATTGCAGTCACTGTAGTATTTCATGCCACCTGACAGGTTATGCCAGTACTGGGTTCAGAGTGCTTAGTCCACAGTTTGGCCATGTGTTTCCATCTCATACATGTGTTGTACATCCATGGGTAGGGGATAGGGTTGACTGTGTACATGTGGCAGCTGTGACATTACTACATGACTCACATATTCCACAACTGTACCATAGAGGTGACTGACAACTGACCTTTGCACATGCTACCATAGTATTGAGATTGCATTGGTGATTAACAGCACATAGGGCCAATGGTGAACAAGATACATAGGTCCATAGGTTCATACTAGGCTATCTGCCCTAGGGCATTTATACACCTAGCCAGAATGTGTGTGGCTTTCACCATGCATTGTAAATCTATCTTGCTATGCCCTTTTCCAAGGTTAGTATACTGTGCCTCTGTCTAACAGTGACACATAAGTGATACCCAGGGTAAACCTACAATGTCACATCCAGTCATTAATATCCCTCTTGAAGATAGTCACTGAGTGACTCTGCCTAACCTCTATTGGGATAATATTCCAGAGTGAAGGGAGCCTCTGAGTTATGAATGTGTCCCTCCAGCATGTCCTATGTATATCACTCCTGAGGTTCAAGTCTTTCCAGCGTGTAGCCTGATGGGATCTGGATATTCTGAGGTGCAGCATGGCCATTAAGTCAGGGTTTGACATGGCTTTATATGTCAGGCACAGATTGCCTATGAAGAGGCAGTATGCCACTGAGTAGAGCTGCTGTTTCTTTAACCAGTCAGTATGTGGCATCTGTTTGAGCCCTTTGATCCTCTTGTTGAGGTACTTTTGTGGTCTTTCCAGTTGCTGCAGGTGTCTGGTAAGGTGCATGCCGACAGGGGCATTGTAGTCAATTATGGGCATGATGAGGGATGAGTAAAGAGGCACAATGTCCTCCCCTGATCTACATGTGAATCCCTTCATGATGATGTGGCCTATATAAAATGTTTTCCTAACCACTTTGGCCATGTTGTTGTCAAATGAGAGAATGCTATCAACTTGTGTACCCCAAGGTCCATAATTCCTTCGTCTGCACTTAATGGATTAACACATATGTGGTACTTTGTGGTCACTTTGTTTTTGACAAAGGGGATGACTATACACTTTTTGGCATTCAGCTTGAGGCCATGGCTGTGGCACAAGTCGTGTGTTTCCAAGAGGCTCTTTTGGAGGATGCGTGTGTTAGCTGGAGAGTTGATTATGGCATCCGGTTTGCAGTCATCTGCGACTTGCTCAGCCACAGTACTTCCATGTTGGCCTGTACCTCTGATAAATATATACTGAACAAGACAGATCCCAGGGCTGAGCCTTGTGGGACACCACTTGTAACTGGTTTTGAGGCTGACATGGCTCCAGCAATTCTAACCATGTGTGTTCTGCCCTTGAGCCACTGTGCAATATCTGTAGTGACATAGGGGTTAATATGTACACTGGTGAGCTTCCTAGAATGCACAAGTGGGGTATTGTATCAAAGGCTTATGCAAGGTCCAGGTAGGCTGTGTAGACCACCTTCCCCTTGACAGTGGCCTTGGTGACTGTTTCAAAGAAATCAAACAGGTTTGAGAGGCAGGATCTGCCATTAACAAAGCCAAACTGTGTATGATGACGTGTCTGTAGGTCCCCAATATCTATATTTATGAGGTTCATGATGATCCTTGCCATAGCTTTGCAGACCAAGCTATTCAGACATATGGGGCGAATAGTGTCCAGGATCCGTTAAGGCACCACCTGAATGTAGAGGGACCACTGTTGCTGTACGCCACTCTTTGGCCACATATCGTGTAGTAAGGCTGGGATTGAACAGTAGTGTTATGTCTGGGTGTAGCTCTTCTTGGGGTTCATGTAGGACACAGCCTGGGACACTGTCTGGTCCCATTGATGCAGTGTTTATTGCTTTGGAGAGGGCAGCTCTTACCTGAGCATCTGAGATGTCAGGGGGGGGCAGCACTCTGCTGGGAGAAATATTTGCCCTTTTGGTGTGGAGGGGGGGAGAAGGTAGCAGTGAACCTGTCCACTAGGATGTTGGCAATGTCTGTGTGTTTGGTATTTCGTGTGACATCTTGGACTACCTCTGAGCATATCTGGGTATTACCACCCAGGTTCCTAACATAACTACAGAAAGCCTTGTGATTATCCTCAGTGTCTTGTGGAATCTTCTCTCAAAGATGGCCTTAGACAATCTTATGGGTGCCTGTAGTTGTCTTCTAATACTCATCAGTGATGCCTTCACATTTTGGGAGTTTGTTGTATCATGTAGTAGCTTCATCCTTCTATTGTATAGTTTGTTTATGGCTGGTGTCCAGCACACAGGACGTCTGCCTTTGGAGGATTGGGTCTTGCTTTCATTTGGGATTGCATGATCCATGCATTCCTGAATGTGTCCATAGAATGCCTTTATACAGGTATCTGCAGTCTGGTCCATATTTTCAACAGGCCTGGGGGCTTTGAAGGTTTCCACATCATTTATGAGGAGTGTGAACATGCTTGACATGAGTTGTTGACTGTATTCTTCTGTGCAGGGGTGGCCTTGGGATGTGAATATCCAGTGAGATTAGTTTATGGTCTGATCTTACCAGTGAGGGATACACTTCTGGTCTGGAGCATAGAGTCCCCATGTTGGTGATGATCAGGTTCAGTATGTTTTCCCCTCTTGTGTGAGTGGTAACAAGTTGTTCCATAGCATATTGGTATATAAATTCCAGTAATCTGTGGGCTAGGGTGTTGGAGCTACAGTCATGCTCCCAGTCTATGTTTGGGTAGTTTAACCCACCCAATATAATGGTGTATGGACAGACCTACATATTTCCAACTGTTTTCAGGAAGGCCAAGTGCGGTTCTTGTGTTTGTGAGGGTGGTCTGTAGCAGGCTATAACCTGGAAGGCAGTTTTACCCATTGTTACCTGCATATGGATAGTCTCTGATGTTTGGTGCTTTGCCACCAACCTGGAGGTGTGGGTATCTTGGATGAATATCAATACACCCCTCCTTTTGTGGTTTTGTGCAAGTTTTGGGCCTGAAAAGCATGGTATGAGGTATAACTTGGTAGTGCTGGAGTGCTGTTGGTAGCCCTGAATCCGGTATCTGTTACTGCACAGATAGTGATGTTCCCCATGCTGAGGAATGTTTTGAGTGTGTGCATCATCAGGTTTAGAGTCCTGCAGTGGCATATATGACTGCTCACGTGGACAGATGCCAGGTAAGTCATATGCAAAGTGTCACAGGCAACGTACATGTGCACAGGAGAAACAGTGACATTCTGTCAAGTGAGACATGAACATACATATAGTAAGCTATGCAGATGTCACTAGGAGTCCACAGAAGCTGTGTAACTCTGCATGGCAGGTCGGATCAGTATTCCAGGGTAACTGCAAGGAAACATGCATGCAAACATAGCTACTGTAAGCAGGGCTGCATGTAGTCCATTGTACAACAAACAAGCTGTACCACTATCAGTAGGTAACACTGCAAATGCTCACCAGCTGACATATGAATACCTATGTCACCAAAGGTGATACTTACCAGACCACGGACAGAAATGACATGGCCAGACACGCTGCATCCCACATGAACACATATCTCAAGCAACACAGACCTCACAATGTCAGTGTTCATAACAGGCACAGCCCATAAGGCCAAACACAATGTGTGACACACCTATAATAGGTGATGCCATAGTCAGACACACTGACGTCCCGCCCTCCAGACTGAGCAAGGTGAGGGTCACATTTAGCTACCTGTCGGGTGATAGAATGTGCCACATAACACAAGCACTCAGGTCACTCCACAGCAAGTACAAGTATGAGGCAGTCATTGTCCATGCTGGTGTGAACAACCTGAGACGTACCTCCCTGGACCACATGGAAAGAGACACAGAGGAGCTCTTACATCACCCTCTCAAACTCAGGAATCCCACACAGCCTTCATGACGACACAGGAGAGTATAGATTTCTCTGCAAACACCATCATACTGGGTGGCGTCAACTACCCAAACATAGACTGTGAACATTACTCAAGCCACAATACCCAAGCTCTAGGGTTCCCATAGTTCAGAAACTCTTTAGCTATGGAACAGGTAGTCAACATTCCCACAAGAGGGGAAAATATACTAGACCTGATCATCACAAACATGAGTACAAAATGCTCACCACTTGAAGTATATCCCTCATTGTTGCAATCGAACCATATACTAATCACACTGGAGTACTGGATCCCCACATATGTAAACCTCAAACACATCGATGTGTGTGTGGGAAATGCCCTATTAGCAACTGTGACAGTACACTACAGGATGCAGATTCCCCTTTTGAAACACTGATGATGTCAGCACTCTATAACTATATTACCTGAATTAAAGTTCTCCAGTAATTTGTATAGCGCGCTCTGCTAATGCGTCTTTCTCCAGTGTCATAACATAGTTAGGTAGGGGTTTGAATCCTGCAAAGGGAATGTATGTGTGTTAGTATGAGTGGGGTTTGTGTGTGTGCATAATGCTGTGAGGGAAAAGTGCCTTTTGCCAACTGGGAGAACACACTACAGGGTGCACATCCCTCTTCCTAAACACAGATGATGTCAGCACCCTCTAAGTACAGCATTAGAAAGGATTTCTCCCACTAATGCAAATAGCACACTCTGCTAATGTGTCTGTCTCTAGTGTCATAACACAGTTAGGTAGGGGTTTGAATCTTGCAAATGGAAAGTATGTGTTTTAGTGTGAGTGGGGTTAGTGTGTGTGCACAATGCTGGGGTGGGATGTGGCTTTTGCCAAATGGGGCTATGCACTGCAGGGTGCACATTTCCCTTAACAAACAGTGATGTTGACAGCACCCTATACAAACAACATGACAACAGACAACTGCCAGTACTCAGTATAGTGCTACATGCTACTGTAACACGCACATGTACCAGAATATACCTAGATAGTGTTTTGAAACCTGAATGTGGCAAGTGTGTGGATGTGGGATGTTTCTGTGTGTGCATTTCCATATGGAAAACATGTTTGATGTGGCAATCAGGGTACCACAGTACCTGATGCACATTACACTTTTAAACTAATGAGGTTGCCTGCACCCTGTGAGTACAGGTAGAGAAGAGGAAATCTGTAGTAATCCACATAGTGCACTTTTCAAATGTGTACCTGTCATGTATTGACAGCTACTCATGTAGGGTAATAAATAATGGAAATGGCAGGTGAGCGTGTGCATGTGTGGGGGTAGCAGGGTGTGTGTAAATGCATGTGTGACAGAACAGATACATATAGCTGAATCTACAATACAGCACATGATGCACATTCCCATAGTCAATGGTAGCATGTGATGGTGTGCAGCTGGTACACTTTGGTAAGTAGTATGGGTGCAGATAACAATTCAGGACATTCATACAGTTACTGCAGCAGGAATGCTGGGATATACACACAATCATAGTGGAACAGTGAACAGTTACCAACATGTTACTACTTATACACATCTATGTAGTCACCCTGTGCATCAGCAACGTGTTTACCTTTTCCTGCACTGATGTTGTAGTATGCAGGAGGTGGCACAGTGTCATCATATGCACAGGGTGTGGGTTAGGTATGCCCAAGCCAGCCACTGGTACCACCAATTGACATGTGTGTGTATGTGTGTTTGTGAGGGGCAGCAGTACAGGGTGGACCAGTGTTGGTGCAGTGTGTGTGTGTATGTGTTTGCCCTAGGTGTTAAATTTCTGCATGTGTGTAAGCACGCACACAGTCCCACATAATGGCTGCCATGTACAGGGTTTTGTGGACAGCCACAGACTGCACCTGTCAGGTCATCCAGATCAGTGTCTGTGGGCACGGACACGGTACCTGTGCCTGGCAGGGGTGCTACGGACTGTATCCGGTACTAACCCAGACTGGGTACTGTCATCGGAAGCGGGGGTGTGTTGACTGGACACAGTTCCCTGTTGGGACTGTCCAGAGCCACGTGCACGTGGTCTCCTGGGGCGTCCTGATGACAGCACTGACCCAGCATTGCTGGGGCTGGTGCTGGCACTTGAGGTGCGTGAGTGGGCCTGTTGTCGTCCGCGGCCACTGCCAGCTGGTGCTGTTGCCGGCATACGGCCACGTCGACGTCGCAAACGCACACCATCGCCCTGGCCCATGGACATCTGGTTGTGGAGCAGCTGTTGTATGTCCCCACAACGTCTGTCAACGACATCTGTGAAATTACGAATAGCATTCGCAATGTCACGCATGCCGTCTGTCATGGCTGTGCGACATGCTCTCAGCTCCCTCAGACCCTGTCTGGTGTACCTTTCCATACGCGCCTGTGCCTGCATAACAGTCCGAAACATAGTGGAGGTTGACATACCTCCTTGGGCACGTCGGCCAGAGGCAGTACGCCACGGATGCCCCACGAGAACCCATGGGCGACTGTCTGCGTGGTACCATTGGAGGACCCTGCTCATGGCTGCTTTGTGGGGATGCATGTACCACAGGTACCACATTACCCTGATCTATGCCCAATGCATACTGTCCATCACCTAGGGACAATGGTGACAAAGGATGTAACGGCAGGATGACTGTGCGCATTGAAGGGGTTGACAGCTGTGTACTGTCAATTGGCTGACCAATGGCGGACCCAGACACACCTTCCTGCACCATTATAGACATTTCATCATCATCAGTACCTGGGGCACAAGATTCAGGTTCCCTGCTGCAGGTCACCAGAGCAGCACCAGAACCTACGGGAGGAAAACAGGGAACACAGATTACAGTATCAACACATATTTTACAGTGATGCACTTCAATACTAATGCACACATTCAGAAATGGACACATGCACTCATGGACACACACACACATGCACACATGGGCACAGGCACACTTGCACACATGCACACCCCACAGTACACACACACATCAGTACTGAGTTACACTACTCTTACTAGTGTTAACCTGGGTATTGCAGGTATTATTAAACACACTCACCAGCATGTATACTACAGAGTTACACTACTCTTACTAGTATTATAAATTGTTTTTCAGGTAATGTTAAACACACTCACCAGCATGTATGGCCTGCCTCGTTGCTAGATGGGAGGGACCTGGAAATATGAAGAAAGTAATGTCAGTGGGCACAAGTGTGCCATTTGTTTTGCATATGATACAGTACAGTAGTACACCAGTTCCCTTATACACATCAGCTGCTCATAATGTCAGTATCACACATGCACAATTACATATCATGATGACAGATACATACCACGTGCACACCTTATGCATGCATGAAGTAACAGTGTACAGAACAGTCATATGTACATACAAGGAGTTAACTCTAATCTCACCCTTACCTCTCTTCAAACAACAAATCAAACTGTACTTCCAAAACCACTGGCTTTGTTCTTGTAGTACTCAGGCTAACTTCCCTCTCCCCACCCTCTCTTTACCTTTAACCCCTCATTGTGCGTAACAACTAGCTTCTACCCTGTTTCTTTTCCCTTGCTGTCCTTCTATGCTCTGACCTACTTCTCCCATCTCTCCCACCTCCTCTTGACTGTCTTCCTTCTTTTCCTCTCTTCTCTTCTTGACTCCTGCCTCTTCCCTATTATTTTATCTTTCATACTCCTTCTACTTCTCTACCCTTCTGAGCTTTAACTGTTATCTATATGGCTTTTGCCTTATTGCATAACCTTTATGTTTTAGGTAAGATTGCTTTGAAACCGACAGAACATTGTGTATGAGTTTAAACTGTTTGAGTTCCTTAAATGTATGTTGATTTTATTAACAAGTTGATTTATATTTCTATTATTTTGTATGTCTTTATTAACAACTTGTCTGTCTGCCTTTATTATGTTATGTGTGGAGCTTTTCTCCCCGGGCCTCTACTGAAAATGGACATATATCCAGCTAGACTAGCCTGGTCAACAAATGTAAAATAAATAACAAAAGATAAATAAATATGGCATCTTACCTGCACGCTCGGTGTCTTGCTGCTGTGTGGATCCAACCTCCATCATGATGCACGTCTGATGCTGTTGTTGTTCTGGGGCTGGATCCACAACACTTAGCAGTAGCCCCTCCTGTCTGGTGAGGGGGGGATGTGTGGCCACCCCCCCACCTGTGGCAACCTGTTGCCTGCGGATATCTGCAGCACGCTGGCGGACATTTCTAATCAAATCACTGCAGTGATGTCTCACCTGCTCATATGTCCTATCATGCATGCCAACATCATTTATCCTGCTGACAAGGTTTTGCCACAGTGCAGACCTCTCCTGCTGATTCTGGGTGGTGCGTGAAAACAGGATGTCATAGTCACGCACCAGGCTCTGGTGGATCACTTCGTCCTCTGCAGCAGAGTAAGCAGGGTTCCTTTTCGGAGCCATATCTCCCTGGAAAAGTACACAAACAGGTTATCAGCAGAGTATGTCAGCAATATATGGTACACATTCTATACAGGGAGTATTAAATTGTACTTATTACTGCTTGGTTGTAACTTGATTAAAGTGTAGCTATCATTTAAGTCTTTTGGATTAAGCACTTGGCCTTCAGACCAGTTGTTTTACATTAGGGAGGTTTGTGGCAAGCACTGTGGTGGCAGGACACATAGCTTTCATCCTTCTAAGTTGGGAACTGCTGATTGAGAGCCCAGTGTCCAAGTGTATTAGTTCTGGTATAAGCAGTTGGCCTTCAGGCCAGTTATTTAACATTAACAAGGTTTGTGGTCTGCACTCTTGTGTGAGAATAGGCTGTACTCTGCCATTCATAGCTGGGAACTTCTGGTTTCAGGTTTATAGTGCCTGCATATTTGAACTGTATCTTACTGACATTGGTACACCTTGTTTGCTGTAGCATACACTACATCCAAGCCTCCTGAATCTAGCTTTGTTTATATGCTTGTTATTTGTTAGCTTGTTATTTCACTGGTACGCTACTTCCACATAATACACAGCTTCTCAGCACTTCTGTGAATCACTACTGATATCTGCATTGCTTACTGTACGTATTTCCTTGTTACACTTGACAGCAAGTGACTGCTTGTCGTTTTTGCATTTACTTAATTGTAACACATTGCACTTAAGTTACCTGGCACTTGCTCACTGAAGCTATTATATCAGTCAGCAGTAGTAAGTAATATCAGTACACCCTCACTCCCCACTGGACCTTGTTTTCAATTATTACGCTATTCACAATAGTATTCTAGCATGTCCAAAGGTCAGTTGTCAATCTCCTCTCCAGTCCAGCTGGTGAGTGTGGTAATCCAGAGGCAATGTTATAACAGCCGCATGTACACAGACAACCCCCTCCTCCTAACAACAAATTCAAACACATGTGAGTGATGCAACCATATACCAAACTGGAGGCTAGGCTCTCTCTACTCAATACTGCCATAACCAGTCAGGTGGAGAAGGAAACCACACTCACTACAATTCCAGTCTCACATAGACCTACCACGACAACAAAACAAACACATAATCACACAAAAACATACTCGGAGGCTCAGAATAAAGATCTGCCTAAGCAGCAGAGACCTCCAAAGCAGACACCCAAGCAACCACTACCACAAAACAAACACGTGCAACACATATCTCACAAAGCCAATGTGCTGAACACTCACAGCCCTTAACAGTAAACAACACACCTCATACACTTGTAATAGGTGCCTCTATCATCAGGCACACTGACGTCACGTTCACCAGGCTTAACGAGGAGAGGGTCACAGTGTGCAGCCTGTCGGGCACTATGACCCGCCACATAACACAAACACTCAAGTAACTCCAAGGCAAGTACAAGTATGACTCACTCATTGTCCATGCTGGTGTGAATGACCTGACACATACCTCCCTGGACTACATGACATGAGACAGAAAGGAGCTCTCTGAGCATGTAGCCCAAGACAGTATAACCCTGACCTTGAGTAGCATCTTACCCTCACCAAGAATGATGCCACAATATCAAGGCAAGATGATCACTTTCAACAATTGACTGAAGTACTGGTGTCATTCACAGGTGAGCCAATGCCTGTCAGCTTGGGATGATATGCTGTACAAGCCACGATGCTTTGCTAGGGACAGCTTGCACCTGTCACCCCTGGGCTTTTGGATTTTGGCAAAGGCTCTTGCTACACCCATAGTGCCTTTATTAGGCAAGGCTCATAAGGCAAACCCACATCCATACGTATCACAAAGGATGAGGAACTAAGAGTAATGCTACTCAACACCAGAAGTCTAGACCTCAAGATACACGCACTCAAAACTCTACTTAGCATTATGGACATCGATATCTGTGCAGTAACAGAAACCTGTTTCAGGTTTCCCAGGAGCACACCAGCACTACCAAGTTATACCTGTTACCATTCTTGTCGGCCCCAACACTTGGACCAAACAACAAAAGGAGGGGGGAGTATCAATATTCATCAAAGATTCCCACACCTCCACATTGGTGGCAAAGTACCACATAGGTGTTAAGCCATTAAGTACAGAAGAAGTAATTGGGGACCTGGGGAACACACTTGATAGCAATCTGTCATTTGTCAACCACGTGGCCAAAGTGGATTGAAAGACATGTTATATAGCCCAGCTAATCATGAAGGGATTCACATGTACAGCAGGGGAGGTCATCGTGCCTCTTTACTCATCCATCATCAGGCCTATAATTGAGTACAATGCCCCTTATAGGATGTACCTAACCAGACACCTACAGCAACTGGAAAAACCCCAACAGTACCTCATCAAGAGGATCAAAGGGCTCAAACAGATGCCATATGCTGCCCAGTTAAAGAAAATCCAGCTGGACTCAGTGGCATACTGCCTGTTCAGAGGCAATCTGTGCCTGCCATATACAGCCATGTCCAACCCAGAAGTAATGGACATGCTGCACCTCAGGAAATCAAACTCCCATACAGCCACACGCTCAGGAGACCTGAACCTTAGCACTGACATAAATAGGACATGCTGGAGGGACATATTCCTAACCCAGAGGCTCCCTTCACTCTGTAATGAACTCACAGTACAGGTTAGGCAGAGTCCCTCATTGACTCTCTTCCATAGGAATCTGGATGAGTGGATGGAGATCATAGTTGTACCCGGGTATCACTTCTATGTCACTGTTAGACAGAGGCACAGTATACTAACCTCGGAAAAGGGCATAGCAACATAAATGTTAATTGGGTGGCAAAAGACAAACACATTCTACTAGGCTTATCAATGCCCTTGGGCAAATAGCCTAGTATGAACCTATGAACCTATGTGTACTGCTATAGTACTTCTGCCATATGTTGCATGTGTGTGTGTTGTGGGGATGCACAGGTAATGGCCAGATATTTCTGCACAGGCAACACGTCTGAAACACTCTGGGTGTTCATCCCTACATACTGTATGTGTGTTGCCATCCAACCCTGTGATGTGGACACACATTACTCAGCCTGGATATACATATCCCAACAACACCACAAGCACAGTACACTACCTTGCTATGTATGTATGTAATTACACAGTTATTCACTAGTTAGGACTGTGATGCTATCCATGCAGCCCACTGGGCCAGTGGAAGCCACAACACACACTGCTGGCCCCTTTGCAAAAGCTTACCACAGACATCCCACATAGTGCATGTAATGTGCACACACATATCTAACCCAGACCGTATGCACACCACTTATTTATCCTGTCCAGTGGACTACAGATACAGGCACATTGTATAACAATAGCAGGAGGCTACTGCAGCACAGGGCAGATTCACATGAAGGCAAGGCATCTGTGGTCAGCAGTGGTAAGATGCTTCACATTCACCAAATGCACAGATATTGGCAACATTGTTGCAGACAGTTTAGGTGCAGGTATCCCCCATTCTCCTACACAAGTGGAATTAGTTATCACAGATGACTGTAACCTCCCTATCATCTCACATGTCCAGGTGAGGGCCACCCTCAACATTGCAGAACACACAGCATCACTGTTACAAAATGGTATCCCTGGATGTGTGAATCGTTCACCCCTAGAGGACATAGCACCACATTACAGACTGATATTAAACCCTGGCCATACTACAGGATATGTACCTGAACAGTGCCATACATACACAGTGGTCCCACACCAATGAGGAGGAACCTCTACTGACCCTGGGAACTACTGCATCATATGCATAACTGGCCTTGTGTTCTAAGCTATGGAAGTTTTAAGTATGGACGACATGTACAGCAATATTACATATGTATATATATCAGGACTATGTACACACAACCTATCTCATGGACATACCTATAGATAGTGAACTATGATACATTTGGAGGTTTCACAGTAAACACAGTATTAACCTGCTACTTTGCATTACCTGTGTTTGTGTCAGCTGTTGCTGTGTCAGTGGTGCTACTTGCTGTTTGCTGCTGCTGCTGCTGGTTTTGTTGCTGGCTGTCTTTATTTCTTTTTTCTCTCTCTGTCTCTCTCTCTCTTCTCTGTCGGTTTTGTGCAATGAATGTATTGCATGTGTGGAGTGTGAGTACTGGATGCTTTTGTAGGTATCTGCATAGGTCCATGTGATGGCCTCTGCACCAATTGTAAGGCAGCATTTGCTAATTGCATGCAGCCAGTTGTGTACTGATTGCATGTCTCACTGTGATTTCAGGACAGTGCTATAAAAGGGTATGTGAGATAGGCGTTGCCCTTTCAGATTGTAAGGCGTGGACCATGCTGGTATGCTGTCGACAGTGTTCGGTGAGTGTGAAGGTTAGTACGTCTCTCATGCTTCATGCTGTGTTGTAAATTCAGGTTGCTGCATTTCTCTCACCTGTTCCCTGTAGTGAGTGTGTATGCATACTGACACCTACAACTATATTTCATATGTATTGATATATATATATATATATATATATATATATATATATATATATATGTGTGTGTGTACATATACATACTTTCATATATGTACATTAGCTGACATTATTGGGTACAAGCTAACAATTAGCAGGGCTGTTTCTGTTAACACTAAACTAGTATGGGAATCCAGTAATTGGGACAGTAAAAGTCTGCCTGACATGCTTTGGGTAGTACACATCCTATATTGCCTTTATCTTCATTCCTACTATTACATGTTCTACTTATTTTAGCACTATATTCCTGTATGAGAGTCATGGCTTACTGGTAGGTCATACAGACTAGTGTTACAATGGTCTTGTGGTAGGGCCTACTAGTATGCTTTTATTTTGCTTTCAAATTGAGTACAGGGCCTATCAATCAAAGTGCTGGAGGCACCTTTAAGCAGTTAAAGGGGTTAGTAGGTCTCACAGGAGTCAGGCTGTGTTGCAGATTCTGGTTGCTGCATTTATCTTCACTGTTTCCTGTAGTGAGTGTGTATGGATACTGACACCTACCACTATATTTCATATGTATTAATATATATATATATATATATATATATATATATATATATATATATATATATATATATGTGTACATATACATACTTTCATATATGTACATTACCTTACATTATTATGTACAAGCTAACAATTAGCAGGGCTGTTTCTGTTAACACTAAACTAGTATGGGAATCCAGTAATTGGCATTAAAATCTACCTGACATGCTTTGGGTAGTACACATCCTATATTGCCTTTATATTGATTCCTACTATTACATGTTATATTTATTTTAGCACTATATTCTTGTATGAGAGTCATGGCTTAGTGGTAGGTCATACAGACTAGTGTTACAGAGGTCCTGGGTTCGAGACTGACAGTGGGAATTTATTTTTCTTTCAGAATGAGTACAGGACCTGTCAATCAAAAGTGCCAAAGGCACTTTTAAGCACTTAAAACCAGGACTGCGCGTTTGCTGAGCTCACGCATGCACTGGCGGTGAGCTCCAAGACACAAGCACACCCGCTATTTTCTTTGAAAGAAAAGAAAAGGGGTGACAGGAAAGTGGTGAAAAGGGGTCACAAAGAGGGTAAAACAGTAGGGAAACAAGCTTGGAATTTGCAGGAAGGATGTAGGTGAGGCCCATAGCTGCCCATGTCTTTCTCAGCAACAGCTGTGCATTTGTATGCAATTTGGTGTGACATTTGGAACCTTCCATCCCTGAGAGAGGTGTCCGGACAACATTAATACCTGTTGTACAGCCAATTGTAATTAACAGTTTCGATGTCCAGCGGACATGTGTGCAACATGGACAGCTATGTATGGGGCGTAATTTTTTGTGGGTACAGAGTGCCCTTTTTTTTTTTTATCAGGTGAGAGTGGTATGTCAGGTGAGGTAGTCGGTATAGCTGGGGAGGTAGGTTGGGTAGGTTAACAGACAAGACAGACAAGACGCATACAGGGGCGGTGTATGACACATGGGGGGGTTACACAATTGACGGGACGGAGGTTGGGATATCCAGGGCACATGAGCCCACAGATGGCAACAGTGGAACTGATATCCCCACCCATAGGCAGTTGCCACTGTTCCTTCACAGCCCAGGACGGGGCTGTGCTGGGGGCTGTGCAGGCGGGACAACGGGCATGCCCGTAAGCTGTGCCACCTGGGCCTCAAGCTGGCGTAGGGGCCCAAGAACAGAGTCTTGGATCTCCCTTCGCACCACAGACCGGACACCTTGGAGGGTGAGTGGACGAGCTCCTCCGGCCACGCTTGCAGAGGGGGACGGGCCCCATCCCCTGCAGCGCTTCCACCCGAAGGTGGCACAGGGCCACCGGAGGAGGGTCCAGCCTGGGCACTAGTGCCAGGTGCAGTCGCCAGCTGAGGTGGGAGAGGTGGGTCCGCTGGGACCTGCCTTCCCAAGCGTTCTAGGTTTGTGAGTATGTTATGTTAGTTTGGGTTAGTGGCATATTATTCCATTCAAATTAGTTGTAACAGCATGCATTGGTATTCCCATTAAACAAACACCCAGATATTAACACCATTGAACAACGGGCATATCAATATCACATGCATTATTTGAACGGAAATACACAATCAAACAACATGCAGGGTTGATTAATGGCAACAGGCCATGAGGTTTGCAGGTATGAACAGGGCACATGCAACAACAGACATGCATATATTTTTGAAACAGGACAAATGTCCATGGTTAATGAAATGTTCACATACCAATATTTAGTGAGTGTTTTAATTTGCAATTATAGGGTGGGGTGGAGAAAGAAAATGATGACACATTCATAAATTATACATTGATATACATTTGTAATAGAAACACAATTAACTTGTGGGTGATAGTTTCAAAATGATTTTTAATTGACTGTCATGCTAGACCTGTTACAGATACATCACTATCCTAGTTATTTTGAATTTGATCAGATACATCATCCTGCTACACTTTGATGACAGAGCAGGGGACAACTATGGATGTTTAGTATGTCAGACAATCATTCATTCTATCTGCAAATTGTTGACTGTCATCACCATATACAGATTTTGGCCTGAACATTCAAGATTCAGACACACTGAAATCAGTTTGGGATGTTAAGTTTTAATTCCCACATGCATTTAGTTCTGTAGAACCACACTGAAGCCTATATATTCAGGAGTTATTACTACTTTATTCATTGATACATGACCCTTTCTGTCACTCTCACACATCCTGCAATTTCACAGTTCAGGTTGGTACTTCTAGGCTTTGTTCACATATTAGACCTGTGGTGATTCCAACACTTTCCAGCAGCCTCACTTCTGTCATGATTCAGCATTTCAACAGGGGATATATCTCACATGTGATTACCTCAGATTCTGAAGCTGTACTCTTGAGACTACTGCAGGTTATACTACATTTAATTAATGGTGGGACATCTGTATTACAGCACTATTTATTTCTATCAATTATATTTCCAGTTACACTTGCATACTGATGAACTTGTTGCAGCCATACCTGCAGACTTTCACTTGTTGCTTGCACATTATATTACTTTTAATCAATACACTGCAGTGTTCTGCTACATGCTACACTATAATATTTATTTACAAGTACTAGGTGGGGTTACTAACCTGCATGGTGGCGCAGCCACGCCAGCCTGCGGTCATATGCCCGTCGATTCATAGAGCGGACACCTGCAGCTGTAATACAAAACGAGTAATATTGGACTACACATCTCCATGGTATCAGCTAGTTGAATTCCTTACATACATAAGTAAAATGTAACTTACTCAGTAGTGGGGCGTTGGGCATATCCCGGCCTCCTGGATCCATTGGGTCAACTGGTCTTGTTTATGTCGCTTCAGGTCTGCATGGTGAAGACGGACCTGCTCACCAGTACGTGGAATCCCAGTAGCACTAGTGAGATCATGAGCCAACTGGTCCCATGCCTCCGCCCTGTACGCTCCCCATGAGACCTGGCCCTGCATGAGTTGGGCCTCATGATGGTGAACTAGGAGCCAGACCATGTATCTGGACTCCTCAACGCCCCACCGCTGTGCTCGAAAGCAACGTCCCTCACCTACTCCACTCATTCTGCCTGCAGGTGTATTCTACAATCGTTTATGCTGTGTATTACCGCCTATGGGGCTTATATATCCCGATTTTCCGCACATTGCTCTGATTGGCCATTTTGGAATTGTATCTACTTCACAGAAACTGCTTTATCATGCTCCATTTTGGATTATATCCTATATATATGCTATTTCTGCATTTCTAAGTACTGCTGTCATGGCTTAGTGGTTTAGTACCTTGACTCTAGTGCATGGTATCCTGGGTTCGAATCTGACCACTGATTTTTAATTTTCATGACTGTCTAGAAATGAGTTGAGGACCTGTCAATCAAACATGCCAAAAGCACTTTTAAGCACTTAAAACCAGGTCTGCGCTCGTTTGCGCGGAGCTAACGCATGCGCACCGGCGGTTAGCTTGTGGGTGCGGCGCACCTCCGCGCAAACGGTGTGCGCTGGGTTAAACCTTAATTGGCTAGTAACACACATGTTCAGCTAAGCACAGCTAGTTGCACACAGTTTGAGCCTGTTAAACCGGTGCTTAGCTACGGGCAAGCAATTTGCAGCCTTTGAAACACTACTCAGCTATGGGCACTCTGTCTCACAGCAGCTTAGCTATCACTACATTTCTAAATAATTTTATTATTGTATTACTTGAAATATATGCTCCATTTCATTCCATTTTACAAAAGGAAATACTTTTACATTTGTACAATACTGTCAGGGGCCTTTTTAGTGCTTATTTACAAAAAAAAAAAAGGTTGTTGTGTGGGCTCGAACCTTGCCTGCCTGCTCTTAAGCCGACAACTCTACCGCTATGCTATTACTTCTTGGCTTACTTTGCATATTTAGTTCTTATATCCTTTTCCACTGATTGCTAACTGCAGTTGCGCTAGTAGCACACCCGCGCACACAGTAGCAAACATTTACAGGGTTTAAAAGAAATAAAACAGTTTTTATTTTAATTTTATAACATCTGTTCACTTTTTACATTGCTGGTCTGTGGGGGCATGTGTTGTGTAGTGTGTTTATTCACATTTCCATGGCCTCTCTCGTGGCTGTTTACTTTCAGCCATTCTAGACTTCTGGGGGCGTGTCCGCTTGCAGGGCTTAGCCTACGGACACGCCCCTACTGTCTTACATGGACCGTGTAAGAGTTACGGTGTGATTCAGCATGCCTCATGCACCTCATGCATATGCATGACATGCTGACATCACACCGTTTAACTGCAGCCTCCGTGTAAGAGTTATAACTCTTACACGGAGGCTTCCTGAATCTGGCCCATTATTTAGGAAACGTAAGTAATTTTTTCTTAAATAATGTCATTGTATAATAACAATAACTGGCTCCTGGGTGTGGTATATTGATAATTTACCCATAGTTGGCTTTGTTTAATCACGAGGGCAAACACCAACTGTGGGTAAATCTTCAATGTACGGTACCCACGTCATCAGTTATTACTAAAGTATACAATGACAGGTCATTAACATTCAAAAACGTACAAGCTGATAGGTCAGCCCGACCAGCATGCCCATTGTAAATCAAGCATATACCAATACAAAAAAGTCCAGTCACCTGGACTTCTGTGAATATATGCTAAGACTTTTAAGTTTTCTTGAGCTAAGAGGTGGAGAGGTATGTATGGAGGCAGAGAAAATACAAGGGAAATCAGGTATGTTATGCAAAACTAAAGAAAAGTGCCTGATTTCCCTTGTATTTCTGCTTTGTCTCTCTCGTACCTCTAAACTGTCTGGATGTTTATTTATTTAAAAAAAAAAAAAAACAATAGAGATCTTCCTTTCTCTGTTGCTTGCTTTCGAAAGCACTGATGTACTGGGTAAGCATGGGAATATACAGTGGATATAAAAAGTGTACACACCCCTGTTAAAATGCTAGGTTTTTGTGATATAAAAAATGAGACCACAGTAAATCATTTCAAAACTTATGCCACCTTTAATGTGACTTATAACCTGTACAATTCAATTGCAAAACAAACAAATCGGTTAGGGGAAAATATAAAAAGTAAAAACCGTACAATATGCTGGTTGCATTAGTGTGCACACCCTTAAACTAATACTTTGTTGAAGCACCTTTTGATTTAATTACAGCATTCAATTTTCTTGGGTACACACCTGCCAAAAATCTGATTAACCCCAAATAGGGGAAAATATAAAAAGTAAAAAACGTACAATATGCTGGTTGCATAAGTGTGCACACCCTTAAACTAATACTTTGTTGAAGCACCTTTTGATTTAATTACAGCATTCAATTTTCTTGGGGGTACACCTGCCAAAAATCTGATTAACCCCAAATAAAGTTCAACTGTCCTAGTAGGATTTTCCTGACATTTACTCAGTTGCCTGCTACAGCAAAAGCCATGTTTGCAGAGAGCTTACAAAGCATCAAAGGGATGTCCTTGTTGAAAGGTATCAGTCAGGAGAAGGGTACAAAAAAATTTCCACAGCATTGGATATACCATGGAACACAGTGAAGACAGTCATCAAAAAGTGGAGAAAATATGGGACAACAGTAACGTTGCAAAGGACTGGATGTCCCTCCAAAATTGATGACAAGACAAAAACTGGTCAGGTAGGCTGCCAAGAGACATAAAGCAATACTGAAGGAGCTGCAGAAACTTCTGGCAAGTACTGGTTGTGTACTACATGTGACAACAACCTCCCATATTCTACATATGTCTGGACTATGGAGTAAGGTTGCAAGATGGAAGCCTTTTATTACACAGAAAAACATCCAGGCCCGGTTAAATTTGCAAAACAATGCATCAAGTCTCACAAAAGTATGTGGGGAAAATGTGTTATGGTCTGATGAAACCAAGGTTGAACTTTTTGGCCACAATTCCAAAAGGTACATTTGGTGCAAAAACTACACTTTGCATCACCAAAAGAACACCATCCCCATGGTGAAGCATGGTGGTGGCAGTATCATGCTTTGGGGTTGCTTTTCTTCAGTTGGAACTGGGGCTTTTGTCAAGATGGAGGGAATTATGAACAGTTCCAAATACCAGTCACTTTTGGCCCCATATCTTCAGGCGTCTAAAATTTCACCTTTCAACACAACAATGACCCCAAGCATACATCCGAATGAACAAAAAATGGCTTCATCAGAAGAAGATTAAAGTTTTGGAATGGCCCAGCCAGAACCCAGACCTAAATCCAATAGAAAATCTGTGGGATGACCTGAAGAGGGCTGTGCACAAGAGATGTCCTCGCAATCTGACGGAATTTGGAGCGCTTCTGCAAGGAAGAGTAGGCAAATATTGCCAAGTCAAGATGTGCCTTGCTGACTACCCAAGAAGACTGAATGTGGTAATTAAATAATAAGATTCTTCAACAAAGTATTAGTTTAAGGGTGTGCACACTTATGCGACCAGCTTATTGTACGTTTTTTATTTTTTATATTTTTTTCTCCTAACTTATTTGTTTGTTTTTCAATTGAATTGTACAGGTTATATTTCACATTAAAGGTGGGAAAAGTTTTGAAATGATTTATTGTGGTCTCATTTTTTTATATCTCAAAAACCTGGCATTTTAACAGGGGTGTGTACACTTTTTATATCCACTGTATGTCCCAAATGCATTCACAGTACAACAAGAAAGCGTCAGGATACGAAAAAAAGTTGAGTACCACAGCACCATTATGCAAAGACTATTTAAGAAAAGGAAGTAATTTCTTAAATAAAGTCATTGTATAATAGCAATAACCAACTCCTGGGTGTGATATATTGAAGATCTACGTATGGTTGCCTTTGCTTAATCACTTGGGCTTTGCCTTCATGATTAAACCACACGAACCATGGGTAAATCTTCAACATACCACACCCAACTGTTAACTGCTGTAAGGTACCATTAGACAGCAGTAATTATAAACAATCAGTACAACAAACTATGACACAAAGTCATAAGGCTTAGTTCTTAACATCTTTTCTCAATTATTAGGGACAAAAAACAAAAGTAATGGATAAGGCCCAAAATTGGTGACACATTTTAAATTATACTCTAATTCACTTACAAGTTAAGTGTTTTGCATTCACATGCGCTTTCTGAACAATAGGAAAGTATGAAAATCTAATGTCTGGAATTATTGATGTCAGTAATCCTTAGTGATTTTCCAGAAGAAAAGCCTTTTTTTTTTTTACAACGGACAGGGTAAAACATGAGGCAAAACTCATGGACATTCTGCAAAATTAAGGGTAGTTCAGAAGGATGTCTTGAGGGATGATGAAAGGCACCACTCATTTAAACATTGAGGGATACAGTAAGGTAGTGCAGTAAGAGCTTCAGTGCTGCCTTGATGCCAAGAAACAGTATAAACTAAAGTAGTATTTACTTTTTATTACATGCATCGGAGATAGCACTATTTACTTGTCCACACATTGCAGTTTATTTATTTTTTACTCATTTATGATGATTTTGAAACCATGTATAAATTGCAAGAAACTGTTACTGATAACAATCCGTTATTTCTCAGAAGTTGCTATACAAGACAAGTGATCATAGGGGGACCATAAGAGGCCTAGCCATATGCATCGATAAACAGTCACACTTAAAAGTTATTACCAATCTTTAAGAATACTTAATAGTGTTCACCTCCTAAATCGAGCAGGACTGTGCAGGTAACTCTCGTGTGAATTTGTCTGCCCATTCAGTTATCAAAGGAAGACAGGGTGTTACTTTACTTTCCCCTGTGGTGGTAAGTTATTCCATAGGCTGGAAATATGTTCAGTTAAGAACCTATCTTTCCAGTGAGTCTTGTTTATTTAGTTATTTATTTTTTTAATAGCTTGAAAAGCAAGACAGAGGTTACTTGGGGGCAGTCAGTAGGCTACTTGAGTATAAGGAGATTTGTGCTAATCTGTTGGAATAGTTGAGGGATTTAAAAGCTGTAATTTATGTGGTTAAAAATCATTTAGATCTTTCCAGTTGAGCGATATGCTTGGATTTGTACATGACAGTGGGGGTATTGTATTCAGAAGTGGGTCTGATAAGGGAAGAGTACAGTGGTAAGTTGACTTGTTTTGATCTTGAAGATACTCCCTTGTAGATTAACTGGGCTAGGTAGAAGGATTTCTTGGCTGTGGTGGAAATATGATGACTGAATTGTCCACATAAGTATCCAGGTCTCCTATGAGGAGGGGAAGATATTGGATAGAGTTAGTAAGAGAGTTTTTTCTTCCACTTTAGCATACAGGATTCTTAACTAATCAGACCCTTATGTGGAAATTTGTGCTTTTTTGTAAGACAGTTTGAAAGAATTAGCTGCCACACATTACCCTGCAAGTTGTGCTGTCTGAATTCTATTGTTTCTAGAGTTTGTCAGGTATCTAAACATGCTTTAACAAGTTTTTATGATTGCACTTGTACTGTGTTTAGGGCCACTGCTTCTGCTACAGTTTTTGAGGACATATGCCAGGATATGTAATCAAAAGTTTTCTGATGAGATAAAGGGCCGGATTCACGAAGGCTTGCACGGAGTCTAAGAGTAGAGTAAGACTCCAGCCAGCCAACATGTCTGCCGAGCGATCCAGGAACAGCCAGCAGGGGAGTGCATGAGAGCTCCTAAAACGACTCTTGCATGGACAGTGTTAGGTTATGCAAATTACCTCATTTGCTGCTGAAAGCTATGCAAATGAGGTAAATTTGCGATCCAGGAAACATTAACCTGTCCGAGTAAGAGGAGTGTTATTTGCAGAAATGTACTCGGTTGGCAACTGAGTACCGTTCTGCAAATAGTAAAACGGAGCTATGACAGCTCCAAATAAAGGATGCATCCAGTTGAGGAAGCATGCCAATGGCCAAATATACAGCCATTGGCATTTTTATCTGTTGCAAAATAATAAAAAATATATTTTTTTCCTTGATCTCTGATGTTTAAGCGTAGCACAGCGCCTCGCAAATGTGCGGTGCTCTAAAAACCAGAAAAAAAAAATAAAAGCCAAAAATAGGCATTTTATTCAAAATATTCATCTGCTATGCAGGTGAATGGCAGGCTGAAGACAACATGGCTACTGAGTAGTGGTTGCTAAGGGGGGAAGCTCAGTCTGAGAGATGTAACCAAGCATTAGTAGGCAATCCTATGCAAATGAGTATAAGTGATAGTGAATCCCAATTTTCCCTGCCATGTGAACCATGTCCCTAGAGTGTAAGAGTAGGATTAGGGGAGTAACAGAGTAGAAGATGGGTGACATCATGAGGGGGTATGTATCTAAAAGACTGTAAGCGTATTGGAGCAGATTGGCATGTGTTTGTTACTCAGGACTGGAAGAGGCGTGTCTACAGTTGTCTAAACTGAAACCCAGAAACCGAAGGTGTACACCGTGGCTATCACTAAAGTTTCTTGCAAAGCTGCTTACACTGTGTGCGCGCCTGTAAACCCGTCTAAGCCTGTGTGCGTATCCGTGTAAGGCTGTCTAAGCCTGTATGCACGAATGTGCACCCGCCTAAGCCTGTGTAAGCCTGTGTGCGCTCGTTTGCGCGGCGCTGACCCCTGTGGAAACAGAAAGGGGAAAAGAAGGAAAAGAAGTAGTAGGAAGTTAACCAAGGAGAACTAGCAGGGCTGCCAGGTGAAATCGGTCAGAGTCAGGCAATTACACAGGCAGTACACTAGCCCAGCCCAGCACTTAAAAACTCTGCAAACAACATTCCTCCATGTTTTTCTCAGAAACACTGCAGTCTACAAAGAGAAGTGAAAACTTAAAAAGCTTAACTGAGACAAAATAATGTTAGGGGCAGCCATTGCTATTATAAGGCGACATGTGGAAGATGCTGAGAGTGATGCCATTGCGAATGCTGCTGAGCAACCCACAGTGAGGAGACAGAGAAGAGTGTACAGACCCAGGGTAACCTACCAGGGGCTACATGAGCTGGAGATAGTGGAGCACTATAGAGTGGACAGAGAGCTCCTGCAGCAAATTGTTGAGCTGTGCAGGCCACGCCTCACACACAGAACCAACAGAGGGGAACCCATCCCAGTGGAAACCAAGGTATGTGTTGGCCTAAGAATACTAGCAACAGGTACCTTCCAGAGACCAGCTGGTGATATGATGGGGATTTCACAAGCATCAGCATCCAGGGTAACTGCACCAGTTCCTAAATGCCATGTCAGCACCTGTCGGTGATCATGTATATTTCCCCAATTCCCGTGAGTTATCGGCCAGCAATATGCCTCTCTTCCATCAAATAGCGGAATACCCTGAGGTAGTGGGTGCAATTGACTGCACGCACATACACATCAAAGCACCAGTTGGTGAGCGGGGTAGAGCCTACATCAACCGCAAGGACTTCCACTCCATCAACTGCCAGGTCGTGTGTGATGCCCAGGGCATAATACTGAATGTGTGTGCTGGCTGCCCTGCAAGCTACCATGATTCCCATATCTGGCATTTGTCGCAGCTGTGCCAGACATTTGCCAATGGGGACATCCCTGATGGTCACCCAGTGGGGGATGCTGGATATGCACTGGAGCCGTGGCTGATGATACCCATCAGAAATGCACACACACCTGAACAAGAACTCCATAATGAGGCACACGCACAAACACGAAATGTAATCGAGCGTGTGTTTGGGATGCTAAAGTCACGGTTCCAGTGCCTGGACACATCTGGTGGAGTCTTGCAGTACTCGCCAACTACATGTACCCAAATTGTCATGGTATGTGCCATGCTACACAATATGATCCTTGAAAACAGCTGCAGCAGGAACAGCATGGGGCAGGGCCAAATAGCCTCCCACCATTGCCAAGGCCTGCACAGGCACTGCGTGACTCGCAGGAGGAACAACCTGAGCCTGCCCCAGTAGGCACAACCTGAGCCTGCCCCAGTAGGCAGAAGGAGGCGTGCCCAGTATGCCTTGGCAAAGAGGAAACACATAGCACATATACTGGCTCAGTAGAAACCCTGGAAATGATACCTCTCTTTGACTCGCACATAAAATAAAAGGAATGCCTAACTTGACACTACCTGTTTCCAAACATGTATAGGGAGTGTAGTATGTGCATCCAACATAGGCAGCCCTGCAGCACCACCTGAGGCATGATTGCCATGTTTTAAGCAATATAAAGCAGTGCTAAGCAGCTTTTACCAATATCTAGTATATGTAAACAAAATTGCTCGTGCTAACTAGTGCAATGTCGGGCAACGTTGAGCAATGTTGGGCAAGGTCAGGCAAAGTTGAGCAAAGTCAGTTAAACATGCTCATATTTGCTTTACTGTTCTTTAAGCAGTCTGGTCTGCCCAGCATGAAAATAAAAAGCAGTGACAGGGCTCGAACCCAGGATACTGTGCACTATAGTCACAGTACTGAACCACTAAGCCATGATGGCATTTCTGTGGCACAGACACAGCAGGACAATTGTACACTAATGCAAACACAAAGGAATGCTGTATCATGCTCCTAAAGAGGCAAATGGGTAACCTCCCCCACACGCCTATGCAGACAGAGAACATCAGGCCAGGCGGTGTGATTTGGGTTGTGTAGGCTATGAAGTCGCAATCTAATATACGTGACATTGGACGCTAAGATCTGTAGTACAGTAGTATGCCTCAAGCCAGTACGATGCGCAACAGTATAGACTGAAATGGTGTCCCGTGCATAGCAGTGCAGGCATAGCAAATGTGTATAAGTGTCAGGTGAAACCCTCATCCTATGTACACCCACAGTAACAATCAGGTGTGCCCCCAGGTAGAAATGTACAAAGAATAGCTGTAGAAGTATGTATGAAGAAGAAGAAGAATAGTATGTAGAAATGTTGATAAGTCTATGCAAAGTGTCTCATGGAAGCCCTGCAGGCACAGCATGATCCCTGTTGATCTATGACACAAAGGTGAGCCCTGCTGTAAAAATACAACTTGATTTTCTATACACATATAGTATAAATGTCTATACCAGGTGTGCTCACACACTCCAAATGTAGTGGATTTAATTCAGCATCACACTGAAAGGTCATACTGGGCATGTTCACACACTTAAAGAAACGAAGCAAATGTCAGGCAGCAACATACTGAAAGGTCATACTGGGCATGCTCACACACTTAGGCTAAATACGGATGTGATAATAAGGGATCTATGGACAAATGTGGATAGTCATCTCTACTTCCAGAAACACATTCACAAAGTGGTCAGAAAATCATGCTATGTGTTCACACAAACTGCCAAGGTCTGTGCATGTAGGTCAAAGGAGGTTCCCACTACTCAGCAGTCATCAGACCTGTCAGAGAGTACCACAACACACTTGCGATGAATCTGACTAGGCACGTTCAGCAGCTAGAAAGACCAATGAAGTACCTTAACAAGAGGATTACTGGCCTCAAATAGATGCCCCATGCAACAAGACTGAATGTAACCCAATCTGTACTCCGTTGCATACTGTCTACTCAGGAGATCTCTGCCCAACAGACAGGTCCATGTCATGGTTACACTCAGATCTGTTCTGAGTTACAGCTCAATGACACTAAATGTACAGAGCCAACTCATATTGCCAACATCCTGGCAGATAGGATCAGTGTTAACTTTACCCCCCTCTCACCCATGAAAGAGCACATCTCTATAATGGAAGACTGCAAAGTTGCTGTCATCACGGCTGCACAGGTAAAAAAAAACACTATCCAAAGCCAGTATCACAGCAGCCATGGGACCAGATAACTTCCCAGGCTGTGTAGTATCTACTTCCCTGAAGTAAACATTAACATGGAAGGTCTGTGGCTACTGAAGTTTCCAGAGGACTGCAGACTATGAGCCATAATTGTAAACACTAAAGATGTGGACATCCTACAAAAGGGCCTCACTGAGACAGATGGCTGTTGTCAAAGCCATGGGCTCTAGCTCAGTGCCAAAAGGTGCATTGTCATCCCCTTTGTTAAAAACTCTGTAGCCAAGAACTACAGCATAGGTGGTAGTATACTTCACACTGAAAGTGTGACGAGACCTTGGGTCACAGGTGGACAGTGGACACAACTGTGATAATCCCATTCCCACAGTAGTCAGGAAACCCTCCTATGTGGCACACCTCCTCACAAAATGTGTCTCATGCAGAATAGAAGAGGACATTGTTCCCCTCTACCCATCACTCACTAGAACTATAATAGAGTACAATGCCACTTTTGCTATGTACCTCACAAGACAACTACAACAACTGGAAAGCCAGCATCAATACCTCACAAAGAGCATTAGCGGCCTGAAATACATGCCATACACAGACCATCTCAAAATGCTCCATCCGTACTCCCTTGCATATCGCCTACTCAGAGGTGTTCACTGCCTAACATACAAAGCTATGTCAAACACAGAGCTGTTGGACATGCTCCACGTAAAGCACTCACAATCCCTCTGACCTTCGGACCCAAAACCACAAGTGAAATACAAAAGGAAGGGGTGTACCCATTTACCTTATGGATACCCACAGCTTCAGGTTAGTGGCACAGCATGAGGCCTTGGAGACCATGCAAGTGCAACTAACATTGGGCAAAGCTGCTCATCAGATTGTAGCCTGCTACAGCTCACGTACCTTGTCTCAGGAACCTCACTCAGTATTTCGGAGAACAGTGGAAAATATAAAGGTCCTATCAAACACCATTGTATGAGGAGAGTACAACTACCCAAACATTGACTGGGAGAATAACTTGTGTACGTCCTTTGCCCAATCTTTCCTAGAGTTTAAAGACTCTTAACACCCTGGAACAGCTGGTCACCACGCCCACTAGAGGTGACAACATACTGGACATGATCATCACCAACATGGGGTACCAGTGTTCCACAACAGAGATAAACCCCTCGCTGGTAATATCAGATCATTAAGTAATCACACTGGACATCCACATCCCGGCCCCCCAAACAGTCAATTAAACCACTGTGAAGACATTTGCAAAAGCAAACTGCATACTTCCCAAGACCAAAGTGGAACATTCCAAAGACCTCTTGCTATAGGATAATGGTATACAATCTGCAGAATCATTTACAAGTGCATCCTATGAGCATCTACAGGGATGCATGGAATGAGACATCACAAATAAAACCAAGATGCACTCCTCCAAAAATAGGGCAACAATCAGGTGGTTGTTGGCCATAAATAAGCTAGACAACAGAAGGAGGAAACGAACCCATGACAGAGCCAACTTCACTAAAGGAAAGGCATCACTGATCATTATTAGGAAGAAATAATGATCACTCATAAAATAATCCAAGGACAGTTTCTAAAGACAAATAGCCAAGGAGTTTAAGAATAACAACCACAAAGCCTTCGGTAGTTATACCAGACATGTAGGTGTCAACTTCCAAATATGCTGTCAGCTACTGAAAAATGGAAAGAAATACACTGAACCAATTTTCATTGCTCACATCCAGGGGGACAAGTTCAGTGTAAACTCCCCCCATCACCCCCAAAAGGGCCTGTGTCCATCACAGAAGGATGCAGAGCCCCAGACGTCATGTACGTGCAGGTAAAAGACAGCCCTCACCAAAGCTAAGAACACAGCATCAATGGGACTGGACAGTGTCCCAGGCTGCATCTTACACTAGGCCCAAAAGGAACTACATCCTCACCTACATTCACTGTCCACACTCAAGCGTACCACAGGCTATGTACCCAAAAAATGGCATACACTAACAGTCATCCAGCTCCACAAAGTGGGTGCCACAACAGAACCTGGAAACCATTGCCCAATATGTCTACTCAGCCTGGTCTACAGAGCTATTGAGCAAATTGTCATGGAACCCATAAACTGAGACATTGGAGACCTCCAGACACTGGACTCTACACAACTTAAAGGCAGATCCTGGCTCCTAAACCTAGTTGACATATTTCAAACAGTTACCAAGGACATAGATGGAGGTGAAAGTAGTCCACACAGCCCACCTGGACCTCACTAAGGACTTTCTACACCATTCCCCACTCTGTCATCATGGACAAACGTACCAGCTTGAACATTAACAGCTATGTCACAGGATGGGTGGCCAAGTGGCTCACAGATCAAACACACACTTGTTCAGAGTTGTGGCTGCCATGTCCAACTCTAAGCCAGTCACAAATGGCATCCCACAGGTCTTGGTCCTGGGTCCCCACCTGTTCAGTCGATACTGCTCAGAGGTACAGGCAAGCACGGGAGGTGTATGGCTGAACAGGTTTGCAGATGACTGGTAACTGTGGTCCATAATCGACTGTACGGCTGACACAGACATCCTCCAGAAGTGTCTTACAGAGACAGATACCTGGTGTCAAAACAGTGCCCTCAAGGTGAATGCCAAAGAATGCATAGTCATCCCCTTTGGGTAAAACAAAGTGCACACAAATTACCACATAGGTGGTAATCCAGTATGTACAGAGAAAGTCATTATGGCCCTGGGGACACAGGTAGATAGTAAACTCCCCTTTGATGATCACATGGCCAAAGTGTTTAGACATCCCTTCAATTTAGCCCACCTAATGTCACTTAATGTAACCCACTTTGTATAGTCTGATAATGTCACCATCCTACAAATATACCTGTGGAAAGGATAACTCACAGTAATGTGTATAGCGCGTTGTGTAAATGCGTACTGCTGTAGTATCATAAAGTAGTTGGGTAGGGGTTTGAATCCTGCACTTGACAAGTGTGTGTGTGTGTGTGTGTGTGTTTGTGTTTGTGTGTGGTCTCCTTGGGAAGGAGCAACCATTTTGGAGAGTAGTAAAACACCTTAAAAGTGGTAAACTAATCTTTGTCAAGCCTGATGATGTCACCATCCTACAAATATACCTGTGGAAAAGAGAACTCCCAGTAATGTGTATAGCGTGTCGTGTTAATGCGTACTCCTCTAGTATCATGAAGTAGTTAGGTAGGGGTTTGAATTCTGCACTTGACAAGTGTGTGTGTATGTGTGTAATTACCTTGGAGAGGAGCAACGTTTTTGTAGAGTAGTAGAACACCTTCCAAGTGGTATACTTATCATTGTCAAGTCTGATGATGTCAGCATCCTACAAATATACCTGTGGAAAATAGACCTCCCAGTAATGTGTATAGCGCATCGTGTTAATGCATATTCCTCTAGTATCATGAAGTAGTTAGGTAGGGGTTTGAATCCTGCACTTGGTGAGTGCATGTGCTGTATGTGTGTGATATTGTTGGTCAATGTGTTGTGGGTTTTGCTTTTACTACTGTATGACATATCAGTATGCATTGCACATGTGAGCTAGCTGTGTGGCAAATACATATACGTACATGTTACCTCAATTATTGCATGTGTGGGAACCCTGCTTTCTCCAAGAACACAGCTGTCATCTTTGCCAGACTGTGCTGCAGCTTCCCAGACCTTAGGTCACATCTGTATGCTTGTGACAAGGCCAGCCACTGCAGTGATCCCTGGCCTAGGTCATCCGTGTCACACACACTCATTATGGTTTCTATTGAAATGTGTGAGTGAGGGTTTATGGCCGAGGTATATGTCAGACCTGTTTAAATGCAGCAAAGTCTGTCAATGATATACAACATCCTTTGTGGATATGCATGCAGACCCCTTATTGCTTATGTGATCCACCGAGGGATTTCAAAATACCTTTGGAAATGTGATTATCAAAGGAGATGACGTAACACTTGGTTGCATGTACACATCAGTACCTGTTCATCATGTTGGTGGCTACTACCTATGTGGTACTGTGGGGATAATATGTTCCGTAAAGGTGGATGACTATGCTTAGTTTGGTTTATAGCTTTACAGCATGGGTTTGACAACAGGTATCTGTCTATATGATACCCTTGAGGAGGATGTGTGTGTCATCTGGAGAATGCATTATAGGCCACAATATGCATTACCAGACATGGACGGACATATCCCTACTGTGATTGCTTGTACCTAAGAGAGCTATATGCCAAACAGGAGTGGTCTCAGTAATGGGTGTAGGTGAATACCACTGGTTATTGGCATAGTATAGTACCTGAAGGATCCAAATATTGCTGTGTGTCCTACATCTGTCTGTCAGTTGTCAAGACATAATCTAACGGTTGGTTATGGTCAGGCTGTTGAAGTTATGTATACTACCAGAATGCAAAACAATGACAGATAGTAACAGTATCACCCACAGCACAGTGTCAAACCATGTCATACACACATGTAGTCAGGTTCCGAAATGTGTGTAGTACAATGCATACTGGCCACCAACAGAAACTATGGAGTGTTAACACTGTGTAATACAGGGCATGTCACCCTGCCCATGTGTCCACTATGCACGTACATGCAGACAGTGCACCTCCACCATGTTCACAAATGTACACCTGCAAATCTGTGCTACACACATCCCACACATACTGTCCACTCTCTAACACATGCTGCCAATACTACACACATCAGCCCAAGTTGCACGTGGGCAGAAAATACACTATTGGAACTAACCCTGGTGTAAACAATATTACATTGACTTATAGCTTTAATGCATCATGCCTGCTCAGCTACACCTTCAAGCATATTATTACATTCTACTGCTGACAACATGCTAACATTGCTATACTGCTATAAAGTCACCCTGTGCATCAGCACCATGGTAACCTGTTCCTTCATCGATGTTACAGATGACAGGAGGTAGCACAGGTTTCATCATATGCACAGGGTCTGTTGTTGGTTTGCCTACAGTGAGCCATCCATTCGACATGTGTGTGTGTGTGTGTGTGTGTGTGTGTGTGTGTGTGTGTGTGTGTGTGGGGCAAGAGCACTGCTATGGGCCATTGTTGATGTAATGTGTGCGGGTATGTGTTAGCCCTACGTGTCTGGTTTATGTGTCTGTCTGCATGCACATAGTTCCACCATGTGGCCGCCATATACGGGTATTTGTGGGACAGCCACAGACTGTACCTGCCAGGCTTTACAGATCACCGTCTCTGGCCACGGATACAGTACCTGTGCCTGGCAGGGGTGCTACTGACACTTAGGTACTAAGCCAGACTAGGTACTATCCCCAGAGGAAGATGGATGTACACTGGACCCAGGTCCTTGCTGGGACTGTCCAGAGCCACGTGCAAGTGGTCTTCTAGGACGTTCAATGGACAGCCCACCCCCAACATTGCTGCGGCTGGTACTGGCAATATGGGAGCGGCTGTGACTTGATGGATGTCCGTGGCGACTGCCAACTGCTGATGTTGCTGGCATACGTCCACGTCGACTCAACCGTCCCGCACTGTCCTGACACTTGGACATGACATTACAGAGGACATCTAATGTCTCTCCCCAACGTCTATCAGTGACCTCGGTGTAATTACGGATGGCACCTGCTAGGTCAAGGATACTGTCAATGACGGCAGTGTTATGTGCCCTTAGTCCCTGTCTGGTATACCGTTCCATACGTGCCTGTGCCTCCATGACAGCCTGGAACATGCATGAGGTTGTAAGACCTGTGGCACGTCTGCCAGTGGCATGATGAGCAGCAGTGCTCCGACGAGAACCCCTGGACATCTGCCTATGTGGTACCCTTCCAGACATCTGGGTATGGCTGCTGTGTCGGGATGCATGTGCCATGGATACCACACTGTCCTGGCCAATGCTGACTGTACGCTGTCCCTCAGCTAAGGGCATTGGTGATGGATGCATTGGCAGTATGACTGTGTGCATGGATGGGGTGGACACTTGTGTACTGTCGATTGGTGGCCCAATGACAAACCCTGGCAAACATGCCTGTGCCTCAACACACCTATCATCAGTATCACTGTTTTGCTCAGTGACATCAGTTTCCCTGCTGCAGTGAACCAGCCCAAAGTCAGCACCTGTGAGAGGAAGACAGGAAACGCACTTTACAACCTGTACATGATGTCGGCACACGTGAACACATGCACACGTGAACACATGCACACATGCACACAAATGAACTCCTCACTAAAGCAGAGACACACACTCACACACACACACACACACACACACACACACACACACCACCACCAGCAATCCAGAACATACTCAATAGCAGGTGATGGTGGGGTACAATATCGCAAGGCAAACAGTTATATCACACATGTCAGCATGCAGGACGTGTGTTTCTCAACAGCATGCAGTGCGGGTGTAGACAGCCCTTGCTAATAACAGTATACATGTGTGTTGTTGTTCAGTGATTGGCCTCACCCTGGAATGCACTGTGTACATGGACACGACATTGCTGTGCAAGTATTAAAAGCTCTGCAATGTCCTGTGCACCATCACTTACAGGTATACATACCATGGCTGGATGTGTATCTGTGTGTCCCATAGATATCCATTTCTGATTAGAGCATCTGTGTCTTTAGCAGATAATTGTGGACACAGGTGTTTAGCACATGCATGCTATGTATACACACAGCATGAGTGGTGCATGTATACCTGATGGAATACCATTGCTCAACATAGCCATTGTACAGTGGTTATGGTGAATGTAGGACATATTGTGGACATGCCAGTTCCAGACATGACATGGCATGCTACAACACAACTGCAACATTAAACATCCCACAAACACAGTGTGTGTCATGTGACCTATACACAATAGGATTACAAGACATATATGTGACACTTTGTACAAATGGTGATTGCTATGCATATTGTGTATAGGTGCATATGTTTGCACACACACAACATTGAGGTGCATAGCAGTTAATGCTATGTGTAGTACTGTAGTCACTGTAACTGGATGGGGTGTACTACCATGAGCCATCATCATGCAGCATCATGTGGTCACTCAAGGCTACTAAATGTGTGCCAGACCGGCACATACCATGCTGTACCGGAACTGAAGTACCATGGCTACATTCACCATTTCACAGCCAGTTGTTACATGGGTTTGTAAGGTGCCCAATAGGGGGCATTGCCTAACATGAATGTGTTACGTGTTGAAGACTGTCGCACAGCCACATGTGAGGCATCTACCCCTCAGGTATATTATGTGTGCTGTGTGGTTGACATTTGGGATACTGTAGTGTGACCTTACAGCGGGTGTCTGAATACGCCATGTGTAGCATGTTAACGTGTACTGCGTATGACAAAGTTGTGTGTGTTGTGTGCATGTGTATCGACTCTGCCCATCCAATGTCCACTACAGTGTTGCCACAGTTGTGTGGGATGCTCTGTGTATTGTATCTGTTTTAGGCAGCTACCCACTTTACTGGGATGTGCATAGTCTCACAGCAAACATGCACAGCATGCATTATGCATAGGTGTGTTACGTGTACATGGCCTACACTCACCTATGACATGCACATTTAATTAACAATATTAAATGTAGAACACACTCACCAGCATGAGTCTGCTGCCTTGCTGCCACACCAGAGGGACCTACAAGGATATGAGACAGTTTATCAGAGGCAACAACTGTTGGCATTGCTACTGTGTGTTTGCAGTCTTACAGTAGTACAACGGTTGACAGTCACAGGCTTACAGATTATATTCCTAATTATTAGTATTGCACAACACTAGGCACCACATCGTCTAACTACACAGTGCACATGTCACATAAGCATGCCCTACCAATAGAGGTAACAGTAGTCTACAGCTATGCCATATTACCTGCACGCTCCGTTTCACCTTGCTGGGTGGCTCCGGCCTCCATGTTGATACATGTTACGTGTTGTTGGCCAGGAGCCATCTGGCTCAGGAGCAGCTCCTCCACTCTGGTGAGGGGGGGATGGATGGCTACCCCCACCTGTGGCAAGTTGTTGTCTGCGGATATCAGATGCACGCTGCCGGACATGTCTAATTGAATCACTGCAGTGATGGCATACCTGCTCATATGTCCAGTTATGCATGCCTATGTAATTTACCCTACGGATAAGATCTTGCCACAGCGCAGTCCACTCATGCTGGTCCTGGCTGGTTCTGGAGAACAGCAGGGCATAGTGCTGCACCAAGCTCGCTGTGATCTGTTCCTCCTCTGCCGTGCTATAGGCAGGATTACGATGGTGGGACATGACCCTGGAAAACAATGAAACAATATGTGTGAGCAAGTCATGTGGCACATGTAACATTCTAAAGTACAGATATCAATTAACTGCCATATATAGCAACCTATTGGCTGTCAGAAGATACACACTTTCAATACCACATATCAGTTCTCAACCCTCAACTGCCTGACAGTGCCTGGCACACTCTCTATATATCAGACCATGTTTTGCACAGCAACAAAGTTAAACCAGTATGTAAGACTATACAACAGTACATGGCACACTGTATGTGACACAATGCACCACCTAGCCTCAGGAGGTATATATCATGCTAATGCATCAAGAAATATGTAATCCATTGCAATGATTGTAAAGTCCAGTTACAGTATTACCAGTATACCGCACTAGTCGTCGATGGCAGACCCCTGCCTAACATATGTGCACATTCGTTAATATAGGTGGCATACTGCTGTACTAGGCTATACATGTTGCTAAATACGCACTTATATCCTGTAACACACACATGACCGAGGCCATGGTACAGGCATACCCACACATACATCAGACATACATACCAGACACAAAGGTATGGCAACCCAGGTGACCTTTACCTGTGTACCTTACAGTACTGTGTGTCAGTAGTTACAAGACCTTATGCCTGAGGTATGTAATCTGTGAGGACTACAGGGAACACACAAAAAAGTGGTTCCAAGAAATGTGGACATACACCGTACTGTGTTGTTTAGGCATACAGCTTCAGGTAGTACTACAGTTCATACAGGAGTTGGACTCACCAGCAGTAATACTCAATAAGCATACACGTACTGCTTTAGAATACAGTGGGACACCCCAGTCGACAACAAAGGACTATGTCAGACCATATGGCATACTGCTTTTTCTGCTCAGCAATTGCATACACATCTTTTGCTGCGATCACAGCTGGGACACACAATACCATGACAGAAACAGTTTCCCACTAAGCTATCACACATATACAGAACTCTATTCACCTACACATTCACCATCACACTCGGTCAACCTCACATAGCAATTATTGCAACAAGTACATGTGGGTGTGTATCGCTTCATAGGTAGGTAATAGGCTATTGGCCCTAGGGCCTATAGAAGTCTAGCCATATGCTACCCTGGCCTTTGACACACAGGTAATTACATTTCACGTGACCCTGTCAAGCAGAGCCACAGAGGTGATTGTCTGGGTGTATTCACTATCTCCCATACAATCTTCAGGATTATTTATGATGACTGCTACTTAGGAGCTTTGTTTGCTATGGATAGGTGGTTTGTTCCAGAGTATGGGATGTCTCTGAGATAGGAATCTATCCCTCCAGCATGTGCTGTTTATTGTGGTCAAAAGGTTTAGGTCCCTAGAGCGTGTAGCTTATAGGGATTGTTATCTGTTTACGTGGAGCATGTCCAACAGCTCTGGATTTGACATAGCTTAGTATGTTAGGCAGAGGTCACCTCTGGGTAGGCGGTATGCGACACAGCCTAGTTGTGAGTTTGTGAGACGGTCTGCATAGGGCATCTGTTTTGAGGCTGGTATTACTCTGTGAGGTATGTCTGTGTCGTTTCCAGTTGCTGTAGATGTCTTGTGAGGTACATACTGCATGGGGCATTGTACTCTATAATGGGCTTTATGTGTGATGAGTAGAGGGGAGCACTGACCTATATTTCCCTGGATGACACACCTTTTGTGATGACGTGTGCCACATAGACAGATGACATGATAGTGTGGCACTGTGATCTTCAGAGGGGAGACTACTGTCCACCTGTGTCCCAAATTCTCTTATCACACCTTCGGTGTTAAGTAGACTACCACCTATGTGGTAGTTAATGTGTACAGAGTATTTGCAAGAAGGGATGCCAATGCAGTGTCAACATTGAGCTTGAGTCCATGGCTTTGTCACCAGGCATTTGTTGCAGTAAATATGACCCTGTCTCTCTCTCTCTCTCTATATATATATATATATATATATATATATATATATATATATATATACACACACATATACACACACACATACATATAAACATCCGTTGGTGTACATATAGAGATACATGTAGGCACATATACAGTCCACCTTTCATGGTGGGGATATCAATTATGTGAAGGTTGTGAGGTATACAGTTATGCCATAATATTGCACAGTGTTGTGTGGAATGCATTGAAGGTGTTCTCAGCCCATGTAGCTTTAGCAGGCCTCACTGGCTGCAACATTACAGACCTGACAAATCATACCCACAACGTTTAACCAGCACATGTCATATACTAGCACTGTATGCTCTTGTTTGCCACACACTACAACCTACATAGAAATATGCACATAACAACCTTCAACAACATATATATGTCCACCCTTCACAAAGAGTTGCAGTATGTCCCTTGCTCTATGCACATGTACAGATGCTAATATATCTGACACAGACAGGTCTCTCCATATGTGTGTGCCATACACCCACAAGGTACACACTGTTGTAAGTTCATGTACCTCACAGCTGACCTGTTGGCCCTTGCTGCAACATGAACAGGTGTCACATGTGAGCACACAGTAATATTAGAGTGTGTGTATATATAGCTGCAAATGCTAGGTTAGCATACTAGCCTGGTACAGCTGTTGCCAATGCTAAGCTACACGTTAATATGGCTATCATGCATTTGTTACTCTGTCACATCCATGTTTATATAACTGTATGGGCTACTCCCCCAAACAGACATTGTACACACTACTGTACAGAACACAGATAACATGGATCAGATGTTTGATATTTAATGCTGAACTACATAATGTCAGTCACATCTCACTGCACACAGCTACACACTCATTTCTCCATGCCAGTAGTTATGCAGGGCATCTGTGCATTGATACGTGCTGCTGCCACATATGGATGATTCAAACTATGTAGAGTACTCTTCATGACCATCTACTACATGCCAGTAAATACATAGCTGTTACATACCTTTCCTTTGTATGTGTTTGTATTTGTTGTTGTATATCTTGAATTTATTTTTCAAGATATATTTGTTTTTCAATATACCTTTTCTTCAGTATATTTATTTTTCAATATATATTTTTTTCAATATATATTTTTTCAATATATATTTTTTTCAATATATTATTTTGTTTTCATTTTATTCTTTTTTTATCTCTTTTTTTTCAATATATTACTTTTTCTTTTAATATATTTTAGTTAGATCTTTTTTCTTTATTTCTGCTGCTGCTGCTATCTGCCTCTGCGTCTCTCTCTCTCTCCCTCCCTCTACGTACCTGCAATGAAATGATTGCATGTGTGGACAGCAAGTACAGACTGCTTTTATAGGTATCTGCACATGTGCATGTAATGGCCTCTGTACCAATTAGTGGCCACCATTTGGCAATTGCATGCAGCCTGCTGTGTGGTACTTGCAGTACTCACTGTCATAGCAACTCAGTGCTATAAATTGCTAAGTCAGGTAGGCATAGCCCTTTCAGCTTTCCAAAGTGGGGACCATGGTTGTTTGCTGTGGACACCGTTGTGTAAGTCAGAAGGTTGGTATACTTCTGATGCTAGGGGTGTAGCCAGTGATTTGAATGTTGTACTCGGACCTGAATGTTGCCACTTCCAGTACACAGTTGACAGTGTAGAATTGTACTCACCCCTACAAATGCTAACACAAGATACATGGGAGTATGTAGTTTCTTTTCTACTTATGCAATTAGCTGCCATACATACATAGTTATTGAGATGTTTTCATTTGGCACAGGAACTGTTTGGGAACTGCTATACTGTGGATATTAATGTAATCATTTCTGCATAATTTGTGCTTTTTCTTTTGTTGACATTATCACAGGATGCTCATGAAAACTGGACAATTCCAGTACTGAGTATGCCTACCTACATCCTTGCTGGACCCTGAACACACAGGTATTTTGTACGTTTGGGTGGGGATTGTCCTGCTATGATAATGTGTGGGGGTTGTAAAGTGCTGCTGTAACATTATTTACTGCTAGAACGTCTGGTTCTGTTATCATAGTCATGCAATGCAATTCCACAACAACTGCTGGTAAAGTTCCACAGAACAGGTTTTGTGTTATGGCATTCCTATCTTTCCTTTACTTTCACTCATTCTGATGCATTATATATATATTTCAGCAACAACCTGCTATATATCTACTGTGGCTTAGTGGTACTTCATGCAGTTTAGTGTGTCCAAGGTCCGGGGTTCGAGACTGACAGTGCTGTTTTATTTTGCTGCTGAGCAGAACAAGGGCCCTCACATGCAGGTTGACTAAGGCACTTTTAAGCAGTTGTAAGCGGGTTTGCGCGACACTTAGCAATACTTAGCTAAGCGCACACATGAGCACACTCGCGCAAACCCGCTAATGACTGCTTAAAGGTGCTTACTCCCGCTAACCCCCGTGCTAATTTCTTTGAAAGAAAAGAAAATGGGGAGATAGGAAAGTAGTGAAAAAGGGGCACAAAGAGGGTAAGACAGTAGGGTAAACAGCTAGGGATGTGCAGGACGGGTGTAGAGAAGGTCCATAGCTGCCCATTTCTTTAACAGCAACAGCTGTGCATATACTAGGAATTTGGAGGGAATTTTGAAACCTTCATCCCCTGAGAGAGAGAGGCGAGGACAACAAAGTATGTTGTACTGCCAATTAAATTTCAGTTTGTGTCCAGCGGACATGTGTGCAAAATGGGCAGCTATGTATGGGGCGTAATTTTTTTGTGGGAACAGATTGCCCTTTTTTTTCAGGTGAGAGTGGATTGTGGGGTAGGGGAAGTAGGTATATTTGGGGAGGTAGGTTGGAGAGGTACACAGACAAGATGCATACAGGGGTGGAATATGACACATGGGGTGGGTGAACACCATTGACAGGGACGGGTGTTTAAAAATCGCAAGCCCATGAGCCCACAGATGGCAACAGTGGAACTGAGATCCCCACCCATGGGCAGTCACCACTGCACCTTCACAGCCCAGAGGGTGGCTGTGCTGGGGGCTGTATAGGAGAGGCAGACTCACCTGTGAGTCATGCCACTCTTGCCTCGAGTGGGCGTAGAGGATCAGTGACTGAACTCTGGATCTCCCTACGCACCACAGCCCGGACCGTTCTGAGGGTGATAGGTGGCCCTCCTCTGGCCACGCTTGCACGGGGGGGACGAGCCCCATCCCCTGCAGCACTTCCACCTGAAGGTGGCACAGAGCCAAAGGAGGAGCAAGTCCCGGGCTGGGCACCAGACTTGCTGGTGCCAGGTGCCATCGCCAGCTGAGGTGGGACAGGTGGGTCCGCTGGGACCGGCCTTCCCATACGTTCTTTGTTTATTAGGATTTAATGACAGTATGGGTTGGTAACAGCCAACAGCATTCCAAATTAGTTGTAACAGCATGCAGTAATATTCCCATTAACCCAACACACCAGAGTTCCAACAGTTGAACAGCAAGCATAACACATGCATATATAGAACAACAGTGGACATTCCAACAGCATGCAGGATTGATTGGTGGCAACAGGCCACGAAGATTGCGGTGTTTGAACAGGGCACATGCATCAAAGTAAATGCAGATATTTATAAAACAATAGGACATATGTCCCAACAAATGTTTTGAGATTAGACATACCCATTCAGGTGTGGAATTGCAGTGTTTATGCACATACAGGAGGGTGTAAAAAGATACCTCCATTAACATCTTATATGTACTTATAGTTTACACTACATTTCTATGGACTGCAGGTGTATATCCCCTACATGTATTATTACACTAGGCAACGTGCATTAATTTGTGAAATGGGTTTGGCTAGTTCCTTATATACCTGATCTGTATCTGACATACAAACTGTTCGGGATGCAGATGTTACTACTACGTATTTATATATTTTATTTATATTTATATATCTACATATCTGGATGTGTTCAGGTGACATTATCAGTTATATTTCTACAGCCCCCTACATTTCTAGCAGCACATTGACATTTCTGGGAAACACATTAACAAGCTACCCGTGTGCCAGATTTACCTATGCATGCCAGCCATTAACCAACAGTTGAGGACTGTATATATGCTTCACAGCTACTGGCACTCCCTTCATCCACTTTATATGGGCCTGGCCAAGTGTGGGTTGACAGCGCTTAATACAACAATACTATTTTTATAATGCAAGAGTACAACAACATTTCGATGTAAGTGACACAGACACACTCTCTAGGAATTGTACCTTTATTAATTACATTACACACTTTTCTAGAGGCTCTCTCATTTATTTGATATTACAGTGCATGCAGAAGACTTATTCAAGACGTATTATACCTTTATTAATGGGTTACAACACTCTTTTTCAGGCGCTCTCACTTAGTTTATATAACAATACATGCAGAATAATTACTAACCTGCCTGGTGGCGCAGCCTTAGCAGCCTATCTGCATAGGCTTGCTGATTCGCAGCACCGACACCTGCAGCTGTGAAGTAAATGAAGGGATATTGAGACTTACCTGTCCATTATGTAGACTACAATAGCAATTCTTACATACTCCATTCCATGGCTACCTACTCAGTAGTGAGGCATTGTCATTCCCATGGGCTTCCTGTATCCATTGGTTCAGTTGGTCCTGCTTCCGTCTCTTCAGGTCTGCATAGTGGTGTCTGACCTGCTCACCAGTCCGAGGGACGCCTATGGCACTGGTGAGATCATGTGCTAGACGGTTCCAGGCTTCCACTTTGTACTCATTGCCTTGGAACTGGCCCTGCAGGAGTCTTGCATTATGATGATGGACGAGGAGCCAAACCATCACTTTTGACTCCTCAATGCCCCACAGTTGCGCTCAAAAACGAGAGCCCTCTCCAGCACCAGCCATTTTGACTGCAGTTGGGAGCTACAACCAGTTATGGCAATTATTCCCACCTATGGAGCTTAAATATGCCTCATTTCCCGCACTTATTTGTGATTGGCCAGTTTTGAAATATCTCAGCTGAATGCACACCTGCTTAGCACTGAGTAAACTTTGAGTAATATGTATATGTATCCTGACAGTGCATGAACAGCAAAAGCTGTCATGGCTTAGTAGTTCAGTACTGTGATTATGGTGCACAGTATCCCACGTTCGAGGCCTGTCATTGCTTTTTATTTTACTACTGGCCTGACTGGCTAGGAGGTATGGCTGTGTTTAGCCGACTTTGCTCAACTTTGCCCAACATTGCTGTACGTTGCCCAACATTGCTCTCCATTGCCCGACGTTGCGCTAGTTAGCGCGGTGCGCAGCTCCACGCAAACATGTTTTGTTCGCTCTAGTTAGCGTGATGCGCAGCTACGTGCAAAACCATTGCGCTAGTTAAAGCAGTGCTTAGCTAAGGGCAATTATTCTTAAATGTGCTTAATACTGGTAAACGTTGCTTAGCAGTGCTTCACATTGCTTAAGATAGGTTACTTATGCATTCATTAGTATGCATGACCTTTTCACCTTCTTATATATATTTAAAATATCGTTCACTACTACATAGGCCATTTCAATGCATTTTAATAAAATTTAAAAGGTAAATGTCAGGAATTATTTTTAATTTCTAATTTCTAATTTTTAGAATTATTTTTCTGCACAGATTTCCTATAGAAAATGGAAAGGGGAGTGGTGGGACTTGAACCGGGAATGCCTCCACTTTGTGCGAAGGCTCTACCACTACGCTATTGCTATTTGGCTTAATTTGCATATAAGTGGTTTATTATCCTCTTCGATGTCTTAACTGCTTACTGTAGCTAAGCAATGGGCACATCCGCACAAATATGGGCAGCTATATCGGGAATAATAAAAAAAAATTGTTTTACATTTTATTTTATTTGTAGAGGGGTTTTGAATGTGGGGGAGTGCAGTGTTGGGGATATACACATTTGAGCGGACTCGCTCATCTCTGGTGACATTTGCAGGGGCGTGGATATTTGGACTGCTCGGCAGTCTTGACACTCCCCCTGCACTCGTACACGCTCCGTGTTAGCCTTGGAGTTGAGTCAGCGCGCCCTCATGAATATGCATGGCACGCTGACATCATACTCTTTGGCTGCCGTTTCCGAGTAAGACTTAGTTAGTCTGACATGGAAGATTACTGAATCCCCCCCCCCCCCCCAAAGTCTGAAATTTTAAATTCAGCTTTAGATAAGGAGGTTTTATTTGAGCCATGTACTACTCGGGTCCTCAAACAATTTAATGAGAGCAGAAAATGAATTAATGGAGTTTCTATAATTTTTCAAGACCCCTTACAAGTCTGCCAACTCCTGCTTCACATTTAATAGAAATATACAAACAATCCATGCCTTCTCAGAGCAAACAGGGAAGCAAAAAGAGATGGCAGGAGGGGAAAAAGAAGAAAAATGGATCCTTTCTTAAAATGTGATAGTCTACAACTTCCAAATGACTATACCAGCACCCCCCTCGCCCCACCCCTGTTTCACAAAATTTGTCCAAGCAACTGGCTGTGTATACATTCTTCTTTGTTAGAGACTCATAGATGTTAAAAGTGGTTCAGGAGGGATACACTTGGCACTGAATGCAAATACCTATCTTCAGGGAAATTCCTCCCTACCCTCCAAACCAAACAAAATGTTTCCTTACGTTTGTTTGCACTTACTTTAGAAGTCATAGAACTAATGCCATTAAATTTATGAGGTGAAGGCTTCTATTCATGAATTTTTCTGTTACAAAAGAAAGAACCTTCTTGAAGGCCAGTTCTAGACTTTTCTTTTCTAAATCTGTTGGTGAAAGTTCCAAAATTCAAGATGTTATCCCTTCAGACTCTGTTAACTTTCATTCGTCAGGGAAGCTTTAGGTAACATTGGATCTAAAAGATGCATGCCATTACATTTCCATAGTGAAAGGCTTCAGGAAATTTCCCAAGATTTGTGTGTCTGGGTCACATTATCAATTCTCTCCGTTTGCGTTATTCTACAGCTCCAGTGGTGTGAAGTATCTAGCTCATGACCGGAATGTCCACCAAGGTTCGTTAGAAAAAGAATACAGTGAATAAACAAAGAATACAGTGAATAAACACAATGTCCTATGTGATCGCCTCAAAGCCTTGTCTCTTTACTTGTTATCATACAGACGTCTGGAGGTGATCTTTGCTTGACAAGCAGGGCATGCCTAGTCCCTGTTTTGATGAACCTTTTGCAGATCTGCAAAGCAAACAGCATCAGAACTACTAGATTAAAAGACCTAAATTTTGCTTGTGACATAAGTAGGACATGTTGGAGAGACATGTATGTTTCACAGAGAATTCCCATTCTCTGGAACAGGTTCCCCATCCTTTTGATGCAGAGTACCTCTTTATCCTTGTTTAAGGGCATCTTATACCAGTGGATGGATGGGTAATCAGAAATTTAGCACGGTCTGTCTCTGATGGAAAGAGGCAGTCAGTAAATCACCCCCTATATAAATCAAATTTGTGGGTCACGTTTGGGTTGCACAGCTAGGCTTATAAAGACTCTAGTGATTGTTAGTGTAGTATACACCTATGAACCTCTGGTTATAGCTCAATGAAGACTGAATGACATTCACATATTTCTGTATTTAGATGATGTGCTCATCTTTTGAGTGTTTCTCCATATATAAACAGTCATTGCAATGGGTTTCTTCTCATTTAGCCAATGTGGGGTTCCAGATAAATATTCAGAAATCTTCCTTGACTGTGTCACACAGGACTGTCCTTTCTAGAATGCGTTATAGACACTCTGCAGCAAAAGTTTTTTTTTGATACAATGAAAGGTGGATTTTTATCCTGAGCTTCTCAGCTCAGTCTCATACATCAGCCAGAGACGACCTCAGGATCTGGGGGTTCATGACATGTATGATTCTCATGATTATTCTTGTTAGGTTATGCATGAGAAATATTCAGTGGTTTCTGAAAAAAACACACTGACCCAACATTTGGTTCCTTTAGAATTCAGATTCCAATCTTGGGCTTTGTGAAAAAAAAAAAAGGAACTGCACTGGCGGAAATTACAAATACAAGCAAATTCAAAACTCCCTTTCCTCCTCCTTTACATCCAAGCCAGTCTGTAACTACAGACACCTCAGATTCACTTGTGAGGCAGTTTCTATGGATGTAAAGGTGGAAGACCTGAGGGATTCTTCAGGCAGGCCAAACAAAGCACACATAAATGTCAAAGAGATGATGGTTATCCATGCCTTGAAATCTCTTCATTATCTTTGATAATCTGGACCTCTTCAAGTGATTATTGACAACACCACAGTGATGTGGTACATCAGTAAGTGGGGGTACCAGCTTGTGCCTTCTTTGTAGGCTGGCTATGATTACTCGGGAGGTAGCTCTTCAGCACTACTTAGTCCTCCTAGCATCTTGCATTCAGTCACAGGATAATATTATCTCAGACAAGCTGAACAGGACCAGGACATGCCCTCACAAATGGAAATTGAATGAGGGTTTTTTCCAGGAATTGATACAATTGTGGAGAGCACTTCATATAGATTTGTTTGCTTTCTTTCAAAACGGAAAACTAAACAAATTCCACTCCAGAACTCTTTGCAGACAGGTCTGGAAAACAGATGTATTTTCATTCCAGTGGACAGGAATGTTCCTTTATGCATTTCCAGCTTTTTAACTGATATCTAGCATAATTCCAATGATTCAGAAGGAGTCTCCAAAAAGAATTGTGATGACTTCCTTTTTGGCTCAGGCAACATTTGGTTCTCCCTTCTTATGGAATTGGCCAATGTCAGTAACCACAAGCTTCCTCACAAAGTGGATCTATTTACACAAGTCAAGTGGAATTTGATACACCCTATTCTGAAACATCTTCAGCTAACTGCCTGGATGATTCAGTTCTAATTCTTTTTAAACACGTCTTTTCGGAGGACATGCAGCAGGTACTAAAGGAGGCAAGTAAACGTGCTACTGGAAAATCTCAAATTGTCAAGCGGAAATGATTTTATAGTTGCCACCTAGCCAATAACCAGGGCCCTAATCTGGATTATGTACCACTGGGGCTTAAATACTTGAGTTATTAGCCTCTGGCCCCTCATACTTCTCTATCAAGGTTGCATCTTGCGTCCATTTCATTATGTCTTCCCATGGACCCGCCACTTTATTCCATGTTTTTGGTAAAACTGTTTCTTCATGGAGATCTCCATGTGAATATTTTTCCTCCTTCCTGGGATCTGAACTTTGTGCAGGAAAAGTTAACTCTGTCTTTGTTTGAAAGTGCACACCAAGAACACTTGAAGTTTCATTACATGGAAAACTGTTCTCATTGCTCTGACTGAGTTGCAAGTTCTTATGGTAGATGAATCCTGTCTTGTCTTCTAGTTCACTTTGAATCAAGCTAACAGTCCCCCAGTGTTCTCTCTTAACTCCTCAGAACCAGGGAGAAGGATTCTACTTATTCTGGATGTACATAGATGGCTTTAATACTGTATTGGCAGAACCATATCCTTTAGAAAAGTTGATCAGCCATTTGTTTCTAATGTTGGGACAAAGAAAGGACAACGCATGTCAAAACAGACTATTTCCAGATGATTGTCCTCAGCTTTTGCCTTTTGTTTTTCTGACCATTGTAAACCAGTTCTGGGTAGTATCAAGGTTCACTATACATGGTTCTTATTGTCTTCAGTAGCATGTGGGAAAGAGGTGGACTCCAGAAGTATTCTAGCGGCAGCTATATGGTCTGCTAGACATACATATACAAGGCATTACAAACAAGATTCCTTTCCTAGATCCAGGCAGACTTTGCTTGGACCATTCTTTGTGGGCTCCTGAATCCATATACTTCCTCATCCCAGGTTGGATGGGCTTTCGTAATCAATCCATGTAGCTTGAAGGCTATTACAGTAGTGGGAATGATGAACATAATACAGTTGTGTAAATTGCACTTACCATAACAGTAGGTGTTTAAATTCCTCACTGCTGCAGTAGCTGCACCCATTCTCCATCCCCATTTTTGTATATATTTACTTGCTGGGGTATAAAATAGTTTTTGCATGTTTTAGTGGTTAAGGGTGAGTTTGCTCATTCTTTTTTTTACGCAAGAAAGTCCTGAAATCTCTTCATTGAGTTCACTCTGACTGCTGATTTTCCCTTAGGGCTGACCAGTCAGCAGTAAGACTGGAAGTGTAGGAGGGAGCCAGAGCTTTTGGAAGCTGGCCAGTTGTTGTGTCTTGAGCAAGGCACTTCCCATAAAGGTTAAAAGCTGCTGCAGCAGTGAGCAATTTGAACATCTACGGTTATGGGTAAGTGCACCTTACACAACTGTACATTTGATCTTTAGCATGACCAGCAGGTAATTCATTTTTTTAAACATGCCTAACTCCACTGAGTCACATGTAACAGTTGTGTATTGTAATGGATGCCTTAAGAAAAAACAGAATTGGAACCCCCCCCCCCATGCCATAAACTCACTGACTGACTGACCTAACCTTTATTTAAGCACTATAATAGCCGCAGTGGTATACTATTAGTATTATTTTATTATTTTCATCCATGTTGGTAAAGCCGTGAGACAAATGCTCAACTTAATTATGCTGCTGCATTGCAGTGAAAAGAAATACATTGTGACAATAGGCTATACCAAAACAGGACTGGTCTGTGAATTTCTTCTCATTACTTGTAAGGGTTGTTACCTTAGTTTGCTACTCTGCACACATAGTACATTCATTTGGCATTTGCATACAAACTAGTAGCATGTCACATTACTACACAAAACTTGACAGGCAGCTTAATGGTATGCAGTGCAGCTATATTACTGCATAAAATGAGTCAAGTTTTAATTGGAAGTACTACAGATAAATTAGATGTGCGGGCTGCATTTATTAGATTAGTGTATTTATTTGTAGAACATACAGATATCAGTCTCATTATTTGTTGCAGATGCAAGATATAAGATATCAGTAAGCTGTGGGTTCTATTCCCAAAGCAGTTACTTTGATTAATTTTCTGTTAGTGATATTGCAGTGCAGTATAAGGGGGTAGGGGTGCAAAAGTGTGCTGTCCTTCAGATGAGATGTTAAACTGAAAGTCCCATATGTCTGAGTCGGATATAAAAGATCTCACAGCACTTATTGAAGTAAGAGAACGCTGGTGTAGTGGGACTAACCCAGTCAACAAAAAGTAAATAAACAGAGATAGACAGAGGATATTAAATGTTTTAATGTGCTGCTTTATATGTAAGTAAGGAATGCAAACTGCATTTATGGACGAATGAATTTATCCTCCGTAGAGCAAACGGCGTGTGTTTCTATTTTGCCTATATAGGCAGTACGGCACGGGACAACACTGTAAACTAACCACTCAGATTTATTTATTTATTTTTATGTATTTATTTAACATTTGTTGACCGGGAAAGTCCGACTAGGTTCCACAGATCCTGTTTTCAGCAAAGGCCCGGGGAGAAATGCTCCAGAAGAACAGATGCTGCACCATACCAATGTAAGAAAAAATGGAGGGACTAACAAAAAACAACAGTGGTCATAAAATAAATACTTCTGCTTCAATTTTTAAATTAAAGATTTTTTTACAGATACTGTAATTAAAAATGAAAAGAGATGCAAAGATAAATAAAAGCAGTTTCTGTAACATAAAAATCTTCTGTTGGCTGGAACCATTTTTAGTTTGGGAGCTTTACTAAAGATGACTGCTTTGGTCTTGTTTAGAAAGAAGGTGAGTTGGTGAGCTGTCTGCTGACTAGAAAGAAGTCATATGCTATTTGGACACTAATGTTCTTATGACAAATGTTACCTCTAAGGACTGCCAGAAAATCTCTGTAAAGAAATTAGTGAAATTGGTTTTAAAGTGGGTATTAGCTTTTTAGTAAATGTTACAAATTGGTGGGGGAGGAATTGGCATCCTTCTCACAGATTCTGAGCAGTCTTCCACTTGGGTCATTCTCATAGCTCCAAGACTGCACTATCTGCAATTCTAAAAGTGACTAGTTTGTGTAATAAGAGATTTTGATTGACATAAACAAGTGGCTGTGAGAGGCTGCCAGTATAATATCAATGAGAAGATCCTCGTCCTTACATGTTGTACTTACTTCTGAATGAGTCTTTAGTCTTCCAAGTACTCTGTAGTCTGTTGATCCATTACATTTTCTAGATTTTAGAAATCTTAGTAGCAGAGAGGTGGGTTTGAAGTTCTGGTGCATTACTTTGGTATGAACACGTTGGTAGCTTGTCCTGTATTTGCTAGGAAATTTCTTCATGCTATGAGATTGCACAAATGAACAAATTTTTGATTTGATGTTCAGTACAAGTTAATAATTTTGGGGGTGTGCAGGCAGTTCTGCATTGAGCTGTTTGTTGAGGTTGCTTATGTATGTGCTTAGCAGTATGTGGTTGCTTTTTTAAGTCAAAATGTGGTGGGTTTTTTTTTTCATTGCTGATAATTTTGTCAGCTGAAACTTGCAAATTTTCTTACATCCATATTTCTTTTTTATTTGAGTAGCTTAGTGTGACTGGGCATACAGTGAAAAGCTCCATCAATAAACCATGCATTTGGCATTAGTACTAATAGCAATGATTTGTTAATGCCAGTTTTTCATTTGCTGTGGATCTGATCTTCAGCAATAGTGACTAAAGATGGGTGGTCAATAAAATGAGAAAATGTGAGGTAGTCAGATGTTAAAAATGTAATCCTCTATTGCATGCAGGTATGTAGGAGGTCTGCAGTTCATATAATACAGCTGAAATGTTAAAGACTGTGATTCTAATGATAGTAAAGGCAGTTAGCAGTGAATACTTAGGCATTGATTTGATTGCACACATTGCTTATGTAATTAATAGAAATAAGGGAGCTACTTCTGAGAAATAATGTAGTGTGGCCTAAATAGGGCAAAAGTGTTGTACGGAAACTGCACCTTGAGTGGCAGGCAATATATATTTCCTAAACTGATATGCTTTTTCACATTCCTGCCTATATGTGATGTTAACTGTGCTGTTTAGTAAAGATAGCTACTGAACAGTGTATTGTAACCTTTTTTTGTGAAATATGTGTTTGGAACTACATTTTCACCTAATCAAAGAGCTGTTTAGCCTTATATATATTAGAGAGGTTCCGATAACATTTAAGATTGTTCATGGCAGTTTAATTGGAATTAATCAGTCACAAAGTAGCTTAAATGTTTTTGGGATTTCTTTAACTTATCAGTGTCAAAATATTTGATTCAGACTTTTATAGTAGCCACTTTGTATTTTATGTTCAATAAGTGGTCTTTTTTGATTTTGTGCCTGCCAAGACCTAAGGCTTCTAGCTGCTATTTGGGTAGGATTACCTTGCAGATAGATCTTCATTGATTCCATCGCTGCCTAGTTATATATTGTGTAACTATAAGCAAATGACATAGCTAAAGCAAGAATTTTAGGTGATAAATGGGGAACAATATTTTTTTCTTATTTCGTCAAAATTGTATCCACCAATAAACAACATACTTCAAAACATAGTAATGAGTGTTGCCTTTCTGGCAAAAAATCATCTGAAATTCTTACTAATACTTGTTAGTCTGACAATAAGCTCCTTAACATAGGCTGTGCATCCCACTGTGAAGATTGGGGAAAGATGGGAGAAGGCTGCCAGCCTAGTCAAATAGAATTTGCTACATAATTCTATCATTTGTATATATAAATGTAAAATACAGGCTTGTGTTCTTAAATGAAAGAAAACACTGTAAATGTGAACTTCAAGACTGTTGCAACATTGCCATCTGCTGTAAGGAAAACCAAGCCAAGTATTTCAAATGTTGTTTGAAGTTAAAATTATCTAAATGGTGGTGCCGAACCGGCTGGCTGAACTCATTCTTTCTATTGTCTTAACTTAAGGAATGATTTCTAGAGTGTACATGTGAATGTCTTTTATTGTTGTAGTTTCCTGAGCAGGTGTTAGCTTGCTAAATAATGCAGTTTGTTGGCCTGGGAGCTCCAGACTAAGTGCCAAAATGATGTAATGTGAATACTGGGAAAACCTAAGTATCAAAATGTGTAATTTGAGAGGGCCTTAGCAGAGCTGTTTGTTAGTGAGTTTAAAAACTATTGTTGAGAGAGAGAGACTAAGCATTTTGTCTTGGACCATCAACTCCAGCACTGCTTATGCTCTTTATGTATGTAAGTAGGATTGTAGCACTGTGTTTTCTCTTAAGAATAGCTAAAGATTAGGAAGTTAGATTGTGTTTTTCTTTGACATCAGACCTGTCCTACTGTATTATTTTAAGTTTCTGTGTGATCTCTGAACTCTTAGATATCTCTGTGGTGTAGTAGTATTGTCTTGTGTTTTTAATTATTTATTATTAAATATTTTAAAACCTTTACCTGTGGCTGGTTTGTGTAGAAATAAGTAGGCTCTAGAGTACATTGCATATTTATAGAGTTTATTGTAGTAAGCCACTCTAATAAGCCTTAGACTGAATAGTCACATTACCAATTGGATAATAATATTGCACAGTAATAATTGGACACCCTTTTAAGGGCCTTTGGGTAGCTGATAATTATTAAGCTGGTGGTGGCAGTAATTACTACCGTATAGTCTGGGTTAAAGGGGCACAGCTAGAGAATCTGTGTCAGTCTTTCCCAGGAGTGTCTGTGAAGTTGTATAAATACTTATCTCAAAGTAGCACTGGTTGGACAGAGAGGGTACTGGAGGTTAGCTTGCCAGCTAGACTGAGATCTGGACCCTATAGCTGTGCCATTGGGGAGTCTTATTGGGTACCTGGGGAGCAAGGGAGCAACCAGCCCCATACTGACTGTGATCTCTGTGTGCACTTAAGAGATATTGTACTTTACCGTGTGTATTAGTTATCCTTTCCTCTTCTGTGAGACAACCTCCCTGATGTTAGTGGTGAGGACTGAGGCTCCTTGATTGCTGGGCAAGGGCATGGTCGTCACATATCTGGTGGCAGTGGTTGGGAAAAGATATCCTCACATATCTGGTGGCAGTGGTTGGGATAAGATATCTCGCATATCTGGGATATCCACATCACATATTAATTAGTTGGCAAATAGTAATTGGCTTGTAGTGGTATGGGAGGAGTGAATCCTGTAGCTTATGTACAATGATCTCTGAAAGTGCTTTGTACTCTAAATCAGCCATGCAGTGTATACTCAAGAGTTCAGATCACAATTGTTTTATTTCTTTTGTTAACTTAGTTAGTCAGGGTGAGCAGGCAGCATGTCAGCAGAGGAGTATGGAAAGCTGACAAGGAGCCAGCTAGTGAAGATGTGCCAGGCTATGGGACTAGTGCATGGAAACCTGACTGAGGCAGACCTGATTGCAGCCTTGGTTACAGCTGTATCCGAAAACAGCATCCAGGAGGACAATCAGACTGGCAGTGGAGATACAATATCCTTGGAGAATGGACAGCTCAACCTTTCTGTGAAGGACAATCAGACTAGCAGTGGAAATAAAATATCCTTGGAGAATGGACATCTCAACCTTTCTGCAGTGGACTTAAAAATCCAGCTGGAGCTAAAGAGACTTGAGTTGGAGGCCAGGCATTTGGAGATAGAAGCCGAAGAAAAGGAGCGTCAGAGGAAGCATGGGAGGGAAATGCTGACTCTTGGCCAGAGTCATGGAGGTAATGGGAAGGGAGTAACTGGACCCCAGAAGCACAATAGGTCAGTGCAATTTAAAGAGGGGGATCATTTTGATAGTTTCATTTGCATGTTTGAAAGGGTATGCAAACAGTATAGTGTTGGCCAAAGGCTCTGGGTACGGTTGTTGACCCCCTTACTCCATGGGAAAGCTGTAACTTGTATATCAAAAATGTCTGACTCTCTCTGCTTTGATTATACTGCTGTAATGAAATGTCTGTTACAATGTTTTAAGATAACACCTGAAATGTATAGGAAAAAGTTTTGTGAGCATAGACGCAAGGCAGATGAAAATGTATGTGAATATGTTGCTGAACTGAGCACTTATTTTCATAGTTGGGTGAGTGGATGTCAGTTCACCAAGTTTGAAGGGCTGGCAGACCTTTTGGTGAGGGAACAAGCCCTTAGCACTTTGCCTGAGGACATGAGGATCTGGTTAGCTGATAGACAATGTGCTATTTCAGATGAGTTGGGGAAGAAGGGAGACCTATACCTGGCAAGCAGGACAGCCCTGCACAGGAAGGCGACCCCCAGTACTGCTCCTGGGTCTAAAGGAACCCATGGTGGACAACAGACTGCCCCAACAGAATTTGCCAGTAGCAGGGGCAGCCACTAATCCAGGTACATGTCCAGGAGCTAGGGTTAAATGTTTTGAATGCAACCAGTGGGGCCATGTGGCATACAGATGTCTACAGAGGCAAGGTGGGGAACCAAAGTTGAGAGAGCCAGTTAGTGGGAAAGACAAAATGCCAATAGTAGGTTGTCTAGAGACAACAAGGATATGGAACTACCATCCTGCAGATGTCCTGAGAGGGAAGGATTTGGATAAGGCAGTACCATGTACTTATGCAGTTATATGCAGTGAGGCTAGGAGACAAGCATGTGAGTCTGGTAGCCTGGGGAAGACCCATACAGACTGCATACTTGCAGCCATGACTGCTGAGGTGGTTACTTCAGAGAGGGAGCTACTCTGTAGCATTGAAACTGAATGTGAGCCACAGCTGCTTGTGGGTACTGATGTTCCCATGGACAGGGTAACTGCAAAGGTAGAAGTGAGTAGTAGTACCAAGGTTGACAGTGAGGCACCTATGTCAGAGGATGCCAGACTTCTTGTAGAAGGGGAGCTGGGAAGGGTTACAAGGAGAGAGTTGAGACAGACTCAGCTCTCAGACCCTACATTGCAAGGCCTGAGGCAGGCAGCTAGGGAGGCACCTGATTCTCAAGGGAAGGGGGAATCTGTATACTGGGACAAAGGGTTACTACACAGAGAGTGGACCCCTGAGGGAGGGCTAGAAGGTGAGAGAGTACAGCAGTTGGTTGTGCCTAGAGACTACTGTCTGGCACTTCTAGCCATAGCCCATGATATTCCCTTTGCAGGTCATATGGGCATAAAACTTACAAAGAGGAGTATTATGCAAAACTTCTATTGGCCTGGAATTTCCAGAGATATAACAGGGTACTGCAGGACCTGTAAGCAATGCCAAAAGGTAGACAAGGCAGGAGACAAGGCAAGAGCTCCTTTGATGCCTTTGCCTGTGATTGAGGAGCCATTTCAGAGGGTAGCTATGGATGTTGTGGGTCCTTTGAGTACCCCATGTTCCACAGGGAAAAAGTATATCCTAGTGGTACTGGATTATGCTACACAATAGCCTGAGGCAGTGGCTTTGTCCTCCATGGAGGCAGAGAAGGTGGCAAATGCTTTGTTAGAGATTTTCAGCAGGGTAGGTTTCCCAAAAGAAATACTGACTGACCAAGGTGCCAATTTCATGTCAGACCTGCTGGCTAGTCTGTGGAAGTCCCGTGGGGTGAAGCACATGAAGACCACCCCCTACCATCCCCAGACGAATGGTCTTGTTGAGAGGTTAAACCCTACAATCAAGTCCATGCTATGGGCATTTGCAGATCAGTTTGAGAGGGAGTGGGACACATATTTGCCCTATCTGTTTGCTTACAGAGAGGTTCCCCAGGAATCCATAGGTTTTTCACCCTTTGAGTTGCTGTATGGGCATAGGGTGAGGGGACCTCTAGATTTAATTCTAGACGAGTGGGAAGGTGAGTGTGAGTCTCACCAAGGAGTCTGTTGTGGCATATGTCTTAAACCTCAGGACAAGGCTCAGGGAACTCATGGGCTTGGCCCAGGAGAACCTGGCAGAAGCCCAACAACAGAAAAAGGTGTGGTATGACAGGAATGCTCGAGCTAGGGAATATGCTGTGGGGCAGCAGGTAATGGTTCTCATTCCTGTCGGGCACAACAAGCTGCAAGCAGCTTGGGAAGGGACCCTACAAGGTGGTAAGAAAGGTAAGTGATGTTAACTACATGGTGGAAGTGCTAGGCATACGGCAGGAGCACAAATTGTACCATGTTAACATGTTGAAACCATACCATGATAGGGAGGCCCTTGTGCTGAGCATTTGCAGTGGATTGCAGGAGGAGTCTGAGGGAGATCTGGGGACTGATCTCCTCACTGAGGCTCGGGCTGACACCTCAGTGGAAGGGGTAGCAATGTCCCAGCAGCTATCTCCTACCCAGGTTCGAAAAATCCGAGCAGTGTTGCAGGAACTTGGGGACATGTTCACTGGGAAACCAGGGAGCACCCACCTGGTGCAGCACCAGGTGGATACAGGACCCCAAAGGCCTATTAGGCAGGCCCCTTATAGGGTGCCTGAGGGAGTCAAACAGACTCTGAGGGAGGAAGTACAGGAGATGTTGGAACTAGGGGTGATTTCAAGAGTCCAATAGTCCCTGGGCCTCACCAGTGGTGTTGGTGCCAAAGAAGGATGGCAGCACCAGGTAATTTGGGTACTACAGGAAATTAAAAAGTCACACAAAGTCAGATGCTTACCCCATGCCTAGAACAGATGAGGCCCTAGAGCAGCTGGGTGGGGCTAAGTATCTTACAACCATTGATCTTACCAAGGGTTACTGGCAGGTGCCCTTGACTCCCAGTGCTAGAGAGGTCAGTCTTTGTGACTCCTTTTGGCTTGTATGAGTTCACAAAGATGCCCTTTGGGATGAAGAATGCCACAGCGACTTTCCAGAGGCTGGTGGATAATATCCTACCAGGAGCAGGAGGGGTTTACCCTTGCTTCCCTAGATGATATTGCCATCTACAGCCATTCATGTCCAGAGTACCTTCAGCATGTCAGGGAGGTGCTGGGCAGACTACATAGGGCAGGGTTGACCATTAAGCCGAGCAAATATCAGGTGGATATGGCAGAGGTCTCCTACCTAGGACATAGAGTGGGGAGTGGTAAGATAAGGCCAGAACCTGCCAAAGTGGAAGCTATTCAGGCATGGCCTGCACCTGTTACCAAAAAGCAGGTGAGGGCATTCTTAGGGACAGCAGGGTACTACAGAAAGTTCGTCCCCAGTTATAGTACCATTCCTGCTCCCTTCACAGACCTGACAAGGAAGAACAGACCAGATAAGGTCGTGTGGACCCCAGCATGTGAGCAGGCATTTCAGAAGCTTAAAGAAGCTTTGGGAGGACCCCCTGTGTCCAAATTACAGCAAAGAATTTGTTGTGCAAGTGGATGCTTCGAATCATGGGGTGGGGGCTTTACTTAGCCAGATTTCTTCAGAGGGAGAAGAGCACCCAGTGATTTATCTCAGTCATAGGCTCCAACCCAGGGAGGAGTGCTATGCAGCTGTAGAAAAGGAATGTCTAGCTATATTGTGGACATTGCAGAAACTTCAACCATATCTGTATGGAAGGAAATTCACTGTAATGACAGATCACAACCCTCTAACATGGTTAAACAGAGCTAGTCAGCAAAATGTCAAATTGCTAAGATGGAGGCTGGGGTTGCAAGCATATGATATGTCAGTACAGCACCTCAGTGGGAGTAGCAATGCCAATGCAGATGGGCTCTCAAGATAGGGAATGGGGTGAGGTACCCTCAGATAGACCTAACCCTCTCAAGCAGGGTTTCTCAAGGGTCACTTGAAAAACTAGCTCGAGTTCTCCAGGGGGGAAGAGATGTGAAGATTGGGGAAAGATGAGCGAAGACTGCCAGCCTAGTCAAATGGAATTTGCTACATAATTCTATCATTTGTATATATAAATGTAAAATACAGGCTTGTGTTCTTAAGTGAAGAACACACTGTAAAATGTGAAATTCAAGATTGTTGCAACATTGCCATCTGCTGTAAGGAAAACCAAGCCAAGCATTTCACGTGTTCTCTGAAGTTATAGTTCTCTAAATGGTGATGTTGAACCGGCTGGCTGAACACATTCTTTCTATTGCCTTAACTTAAGAAATGATTGCTAGAGTGTACATGTGAAATGTCTTTTATTGTTGTAGTTTCCTGAGCAGATGTTAGCTTGCTAAATAATGCAGTTTGTTGGCCTGGGAGCTCCAGACTAAGTGTCAAAATGATGTAATGTGAATACTGGGAAAACCTAAGTGTCAAAATGATGTAATTTGGGCCTTAGCAGAGCTGTTTGTTAGTGAGTTTAAAAACTATTTTTGAGAGAGAGACTGTAAGCATTTTGCCTTGGACCATCAACCCCAGCACTGCTTATGCTCTTTATGTATGTAAGTAGGATTGTAGCATTGTGTTTTCTGTTAAGAATAGCTAAAGATTAGAAAGTTAGATTGTGTTTTTCTTTGACATCAGACCTGTCCTACTGTATTATTTTAAGTTTGTGTGATCTCTGAACTTTTAGTTATCTCTGTGGTGTAGTAGTATTGTCTTGTGTTTTTAATTATTTATTATTAAATATTTTAAAACCTTTACCTGTGGCTGGTTTGTGTAGAGATAAGTAGGCTCTAGAGTACATTGCATATTTATAGAGTTTATGGTAATAAACCACTATAATAAGTCTTAGACTGAATAGTCACATTACCAATTGGATAATAATATTGCACAGTAATGGGTAGCTGATAATTATTAAGCTGGTGGCGGTAGTAATTACTACTGTATAGTCTGGGTAAAGGGGCACAGCTAGAGAATCTGTGTCAGCCTTTCCCAGGAGTGTCTCTGAAGTTGTATAAATACTTATCTCAAAGTGTGGGTGTGTGTCTGCTACCTGGGCAGGGACACGAAGCACTGGTTGGACAGAGAGGGTTAGCTTGCCAGCTAGGCTGAGATCTGGACCCATAGCTGTGCCAGTGGGGAGTCTTATTGGGGACCTGGGGAGCAAGGGAGCAACCAGCTCCAGACTGACTGTGATCTCTGTGTGCACTTAAGGGAAATTGTACTTTGCTGTGTGTATTTGTTATCCTTTCCTCTTCTATGAGACAACCTCCCTGGTGTTAGTGGTGAGGATTGCGACTCCTTGATTGCTGGGCCAGGGCACGGTCATCACACCCACTACAGTCAGTCAGTCGATCAGTAAAAGTAGTGATGCACAGTAATGTACCTCTTATTAAATGGAAGCAGATTATAGCAAAGAAAAGAAACAACTGAACAGATTTACAAGCATATTTTATTGAAGCAGAAAGTGAACACACTGAAGTTGATTTCTTTCTTTAAAAAAAAAGTTGTTTTAAACGCGTCAGTTTTCTTTAAGGAAGGTTCATGAAAACTGCAGACTACTGTTACATCTTTGGTCTCAGACAGACAGTATCATAGCAGTTAAGCAGCTAAATATAACAGTTTTGCGTACAAATACCAATTTCATAAAGGGTATTAAGTTGCTAATTGTCTGCCTATATTGATTAAATCTTTTGGAACTGATGCATTTACCTTCAGCCTGCTTCTCTGTATTGATATACACAGAGCATATAGACTTTTATAATTCTGAAATGCATATATGTTTTAATGGTTACTTTTCAACCTAAATACAACATTAATACATTTCACACAGTTGTGCTGCTCCTGATTCCATACACCGATGAGTGAATGAATAACATGCGCAATATATGAGTAAGAATGAATAAAAGGTTGGTAAATGGGAGAGTGCCTGGGATGTCTGACTGGCAACACATGCATGAATGCATTTTTGTATATGCTGGAACTTTAGAAATGAATGCTGTGTGACTTTTTTATTGATGTGTACACGAATTAATGTAACTTTGCATGTTTGTGTGTATGAGGGTACAGAATATACAGTGAAGTTCATTTGCCACAATTAAGATGGCAATGTGTATTCTAGAAAATTATTGCCAAAAAACTCAGGTAATTGTCATCACAGCCTGTCAGAAGTAGGACTGTATTGGAGTTGCTTTCAAAATGCTATTTAAGATGGCTGATTAGGATTTGAATTTTTCAATTCCCATGAAGATAAATAGATTAATAGGGTGCATGTGTCTGTAATTTGGTTTAAAGGGTGGCTAAACCAGGGGTGTGGAATTGAACATGTTAGTTGGAGGTTTCCGGCAAGCAGTTCAACTTAGTCTAAGGTGTTGTGGTAGGCGTAAAAGGCTAAGAGATGATGGTGAACAAATATAGAAATGCATTTGCAGAACTGAACATTTTACAGCAATGGCTAAAACTGAAGAAGGAAGAAACAGCTGCAGTAATGTGACATCATCATACTGCAATAATTTAAGTTGAAAAGGGATAGAACTGTTGTAGAAAATACATGACATGGAAAACAGATGGGTCAGCAGCAGTCTTTGCTCTGCACTGTGCATGCTGGGAAACAGTGGTAGTGGTATTTAGATGGGTGTAGAGTTACTCAGGGATAGGGCAGAGTGAGAGAGTAAGAAAACGACTGGATATGACAATGGAAATACACGTCTTGGAGGAAAGAGACTGAAGTACATGTAGTAATGCAGCCTCTTGCACTGTATAGTGGACAATGAAGGAGAAGGTTGACATGGAAAGTAATATAATGAGAGAGTATGCTTATGTAGTTTTCAGGAATTCAAGGGCTGAAAGGGTAATGCTCACTTACTTTCACCTAGTGGGAACCTGTAAGAGATGGAATCTTGGAGAAGATTCTGGTTCACTAACAAAATCCTGTAATAGTCAAATGAGGACGTTTAGAGGCAGATGGGAGTACGCTGTTTTATTAGTCAGTAATGTAGTACAATTTAAGATTCCAGTGTTAGATGGCCTTGGTATGGAAAACTTGTTAGTGAAATAATTGGCATTCAATATTATCATCAATTTCTGCATTGCAGTAGAACATTCCAGCTAGTTAAGATACAGTACATCATTCACATGGTTTGTTTTATTTTTCATTTTTTTTTTTTTTTGGATTTTCTGAAATTAATGACTTTTATCCCGGTTTATTTTTAGGATGCTGTTATTTCTATACCTGATACTTTACTGTGAAACCAGTGAGAATATTATTACCTGTACCCAAGAACAAGTGAAGAATTTAATTATAGCTGTAACTTTCCAATGAAACAATGCCACAGATCTCAACACTTTATTAAAATAATTTTGGAAAATAATTGAGAGTAAGCTGTTTTATCCTATTGTAAATGAACTTCATCAGACTGTGATTTTTCAATACCATTCATTCGTTAAATAAACAACTGAATTATTATTCATTTGTAAGTAACTTAAAGATTTGGACCTCAAATACACTTTAAAAAAAAGTCTCTTCGTCATTGATTGCAAATCCAGAGCATGCGTTTATATAAACTTGCTACCATTGTTCTTATTCTCTTTTGTGTAACAGTTCCACTACTGCATTGTTACCAAAAATAGACGTAACTTATTCTATCACAAAAACTTGTACAACACTGGGCAGCCCTGTAACACTTGCTTAGCTAGGGCATTTTTAGGATCCTTACTTTCTACTGCATATATGTGTTCATAATTACTTTTCTGTAATTTTCTCAGTGTTCTGTCTATCTGGAAATCAGAAGAAATCATATATATTGTAAGCTATATTTTTAGAAATATGCAAACACACCTGAAATCTTCACTTGCTTTCTATTAAAAGGTGTTCTGTCCTTCAGAGTAAATAAATTACGACAATGATTACATCTACCACACTTTAGCATGCCACACTTAGTATCCATCATTACATCTACCACACGTTAGCATGCCACATTTAGTATCTATCTTTTTTGTAGCGGACTTCTGCAGTAAATCTCGGTCTTATTGTATAAATAAAACATGGCTTATTATGAATTAGTGTTGCCTTGTAGAAAGGCTTCTTAATAATTTCTAGTTTGATTTTAGAATTTGTTATAGTCTGTTGCTGTATACTAAATATCTCGGTTTCATGAACATTGTCTAATCCTAATTATTCTCTTGACTAGCATTTAAATTTTCTTTATAGAAAATAACTGGTGAATATTTATCCTTTCTGTCAACACATATATTACAACCTTCTCTATTTAATAGGTTATGTGGATAACCTCGAGTATGAAGTTTAGGTTTGTTCGGGAAGAAGTGTCACTAGACTTGTGATGAGCATTCTTATGACTGCAAATAGCTTGTTTGGTAAGATTTCAGTGTTTGGTGAAGTGAGAATGAGATTGAATGGCAGGGTTTTCTTTCCACTTACACCAGACTGTCTCTCATCTGTAGGCGTTGTTTTGGGTTCTAACCAACCTATAAAACAGACTCACCACGTCTTGTTCTACATCCTTAGTACCAAGGGAAGATTTTTACTTGTGCTTGAGGGAAGGCATAAAACTCCGTTTTGCTATAATAAAATAGTAAAAAAAAAAAAAAAAAAAAAAAAGAATTACATTTTTTTGGAGGACATCACCTAACCTTCTAGTATATTTCACTAATCCAGACTATGCTATTTTTTATTACCTAACAATTACATCTCCAGATCAGGAAAATTAGAATTATGCCATTTCATCACAAACTCATCTTGCCAAAAACATCATTGCACAACTCTGTCATAAGCTGGATGTCTGTTGAGCAAAGACCTGTCCTCCTGCATGACTCCCTATTCTACAAAACCTGTACATGAGACTCATTCTCACGTCTTGCAAACAAGGCTTTCCTAAAACCTCATCTTACAACCTAAGATGTGTCTTGCAGTCCACCTTCAATCTGATCACACCTGTAACTAAAGTGTACTGCATCAGTCATGCTTTCCCCACTCCAGCCCATAAACTCTGTGAATCACTACCAACCTACCAAAGAGAACTCCCATTATACGCAGTGTTTAGAACTGAACTTAGGAAATACCTGCTTGTGCAAGCTTCATGCTATTGCTGCCTTATCCTATCTTATCACTTACATTTCACTACCTTTCCTACCTCTGTTCAGTCCTGTGCCTCCACTTATTCATTCCGGCAATTCTGTTGAAATCTTTGCTCACTCCTTAATTTCCCATACTGTCTCATCTCTTGTTTTTCTCCTCTTTTCCTTTCCCCACTCTCCTGCTAGATTAATTAATCAAGTTTGAAAGAACAGAGTCAAACAGAATCAATGTGATTTCCTATATAATACTTTCTGTTATATTTACCTTGGTTGTAGCTTGCCTTCCATTTTTCTCATGTGTAAAGTTTGTGTAAATCTCAATGTCTGTATAGTTGTTTATCCCCCTATTACACTGTATACAACTTTAACTCTTCCTTACATTGTGGTATGCTCACCTGTCTTGTGCCTGTAAATAGTCCACTAAGATCAGTGCACTACCCCAGTAAACAAATGTAAAATAAAAATTAAGTAGGCTAATACTAAGATGTTGAGCCAGTGGACCACCTCCTGCCTAGCTGCATAATCTGTCATTGTAGTACCAGAACAGGGAATAATACAACACTGTATGAAATTCAATATTTGTACCTAGTTTCAACCCCTTTCAATAATGGCTTGAGGGGCCAGACAAGCGGCATACTTACAATTGCCCATCCTGTCATCTGGGTTGCCTAAAAATGGTCAGGGAGATGCTGTGTTTTACATCCAGGTAGAGTCTGTTCCATAAAAGAGGCATTCTCTGTGACAGGTATCTATCCTGCTAACGGGGCCAATTTATGTTATGGTGAAAGTTTAGATCTCTCAAGCAGGTGTTTAGGGTAATATTAGTTTTGCAGATGTGTAGGAGGTTGCATAGGAGCTTATATTTTGAAGTTTTGTAGACAAGGAGGAGGTCAGGGCAGCCACGGTGGTGCAGCGGTTAGCATTGCCACCTCACAGCAAGAGGTTCTCCGGTTCGATCCTCGGCTGGGTTGCCTTCTATGCAGAATCTGCATGCCCTCACTGTGGTTGCGTGGGTTTCCTCCCACATCCCAAAGACATGCTGTAGGTGGATTGGGCACTCTAAATTTGCCTTAAGTGTGTGTGCATCTGTGTGCCTTTTGTAGAAGGTTGGTCGTTGGGCTGGCAACTCGACACCGTAAAAACTCCACTGCCAATCATGAGCAGACAGGTTATCCGCTGTGGCGACCCCTAACCGGGAAAAAGCCGAAAGAAGAAGAAGTAGACAAGGAAGAGTTCCCTTCTCAAGAGAAAATGGAGAAGACTCAGAGCACTTTAAAGCCATCAGAGAAGCTCCAGGAGGACATGCCTGTGATTTGTTTTAGTAAGGAAGCACTGTGGTCTCTTTAGCAGGTTCATGTACATAAATGTGTACATACCCAAGGGGGCATTGTACGCAAAGAGAAATAAAGGGAAGGGTGATAACTTCCTCGTATCTAGAAGGTGTATTCAAGGAGGACGTGCCCTTGATTGCTTTAGTAATAAACTCTGTGGTCTATCAAGCAGAGTCATATGCCTAAATGTGTACTTACCCAAGGGGGCATTATAATCAAGTTGGAATAAAAGGGGCTGATAACTTCCTTGGATCTAGAAGATTTACCCTTGGTGATTAGTTTAGCTATATAAAAGGTCACAAGGTAGTCAAAGGATAGTTCATTATGTGTGAAAGTGCCCAAGCCTCTAATGACTGAGCCAATTTTAGGGGAGTGTTGCCTATGTTTTAGGAGTAGGGGTGCACCGATTTGCCAAAGGACACAATACCGCATTTCTTGGCATTTAATTTGCGGCTGTTGTTTATGCATTTATATTACCTCGTTGAAATTTTACTGCATCGAAGCGATAAATGTCGAACACATTTGAACGATGCAGTAACACATTGAACGAGTATAAAAAAAAAAAAGAACAAACAAAAAAAAAAACTAAAGGGCGTAGGCATGGGGGCAAGCCCCCCTGCACCCCCCACACCCCCCACTACGTAAATATACCAACTCCGAGACCTCACTACATTGAGGTAAATGGGAATCTCCCCCTACGGAGATTTCCGTTTACCTGGCCGATATTCTTTGCTTTCGATATTGGTGTGCTGACAATATCAGATTCGATATTGTCAGCTTACGACAATACAGTATAGACCCGTTGTTGACACAGCACTTGTTAGTGTGTTTTAGGCCCTGTTGGAGAATCGCTTGGTCAGTAAGTTATTTATGATAGTCCTGAGTTTGCAATCATCAGCTAACTTCTTCAGCCATAGGCCTTTGTATTGGCTTTACCATTAGCAAAGTAGATACCAAAGAGGAGTGGTCTGAGGACCCAACCTTAGGGGACACTGATGGTAACTATTCTTTTAGATGAAAGTGTGCCTCCAACTCAAATAGACTGGGTTGTGTAAGTGAGCCAGTTTGCTAACATAGGAGTTTACAATTAATTGTATTACTTTATTAAAGTTTTAATTCTGTCGCAAGCAGGTTAATGTTTGTCATGTTGTAACCAGACTGACTGCATATATATATTGTCTCATTGTTACTGTATTACATTTCTTGTTTCTTAATGATATTCATTTACACAACACAGTAAAATTAATTATCAAATTTGAATAGCTGTGGCAAAAAAAATGACACCAATCATAGTATTAGTGCTTGCAATTTTTGATTCACCCTGCATTCTGTGCTCTGTGTTGGTAATAACCTTTTCAGCCAGATCATAGTGTTCAGCAGTAATTCTGTAGTGTACCATTTGTATAACTTTTGCTGTGTGGAACAGCTCAAAATAGGAGCACAGATGATCAGAAAGAAACACCTATTACAGGTTGCTGGTTTTACTTATTTGGGCTTTTCCAAAGGGTGTCAGTACATGCTTATTTCTGAAGAGCAGCAATTCTAAGCTGCTAATATTAACAGTAGGTATACAGGGAACATAGCCTCCTACCTATGGTTCAGGGTGGTGTCCGTGACCAAATATTTTGATGTTTGTGAATCTGGTTTCTTTCGATGAAGACTGCATTCATACTTTTCACTTGCTCAGTTTTCCTAGACTCTAAGCTTAGTTAAGGATAGTTTGCACTGCTCTTGTACTTCAGTATTATGCAACTTCTGATGCTATGTCAGTCATATTTACTTGAAATATGTACACAGTTATTTACTTGAGCATAATTCTCATCTGCTCTTAAATGAACAACTTTACTGTACAAGAAAGCTGTCCTATAGTGTATTTCTTGACAGAAAATAGTAACATTTATATTGCTATGTGGGGATCTGCTTTTAGGCAGCTGTGTTAAAGTTGTCAAGGATTCCGTAGAAACAGGTGGAGTAATCTCTCTACTAAAATAGTAATGTATTAATATAGTGTTTGTGTTGGCAGTTAAGAAAATTATTCAGTGAAGTTAAAGAAAAATACTGGTTATACTGGTTATAATATATACTACCAAGAATAAACTTATTAAAGGATAACAACATTTCATGCATTTTTCCTGACACACCTGTTGTTTATAAGCTGTTTTTCTAAGTGCAACAAACGTAAGCTTGGTATATAGCCTTACTTTTTTTTTCTTTGGTGATTCACAGCTTTTAATATAATAGCAGTGGTTTGTTTACATTTTAATTCACATCACTAAGCAACTCAACTTTTGCTTTCTCATTTATCTTGCTAGAGTGATGGCGTTGGTGACTCCCACCATTTGATACACTTAGCACACACTACTGTGTTTTGTGATCTTGAACAGAATCTGTAATCGATTCTAGTTTTAAGAGTCAAAAGTGAAAGAGAGAAAAATCAAATATTTAACATTCTTGTTAAATTTACAGTAACCTCCAAATATAAAGAAAATAATAGAAAACAGAAACTCACAGCTGATAGCACCAATCAGTTATGCAGTATATAAAAGGAAGACTACGGCTCAAATAGTGAACAGCTGGCTTTTGTACTGAGGGATTGTTTGCCTGGAACAGAGGTTCTGGGTGGTTTACTTGAAGAAGACAATGTGGAAGTTGACTGGAAAGACTTTGGAGAGCCTGGATATTTTATGACAAGGAATCCAGATGATGCATTATGAAAATGTGCAGAGAGACCCAGCAATAGTATGAGAGATGGTACTAAGTATTGTCATTTCAGACTTTTTATGTTTTGCTTTCATGAAGCAACGTCTGCCATTTTACAGTTCCAGATTTCACTGTAAATAAATCTGCACTCTTTTGACATTTTCAGTTCTGACTGCTGTGTTAAATCTGTATTGCGCTGTGAAGAATGTTCGTATGATAACAGTTCTGCAAATGATAGTCACTACTGCCATAGGGGTGGTAGTGGTAGCCAGAACCATAGCAGTGCTGAGAACAGTGCTACTGCTAACACAGTTAATGAAGAAGCTAGATGTTATATTTTGTCACATTTGAATGCTGTGTCCAGTAGGAGGGAAGTGACTGGAGTAAACAAGAAATAATTCTGTCCGCCCCGTTTACTGACAAGTCTCCGAAAACATACATGAACATGGTAGGGACTGAGTAAAAGCCTTCGATGGATCCAAATTTTCCTTACTTAGATGACCTGTTGATCCAGGTGTCCTGTCTAGACACCCTTTTGCAAAATCTTCATTTTGCTATTTCCCTTCTTCATATCCTGGGGTTCACTATAGATTTCAAAAAGTCTTCTCTGACTCCTTCTCAGGATCATGTTTTTCTGGGTTGCAGGATTCAGACGGTGCTAATCTCACATCCCTGCCCCCTCTGAAGGCCTTAACTCTAATTTCTTTCTTTCACACTCTTCTTCCTCCGGCTTCCATTACTGCCAGGGAGTTTTTGAGAGCTCTGGGTTTCATGGCATCCACCATTCTAATGCTCCCTCTGGCCAAATTTCACATTGAAAAGTTTCATTGGTTTCTGAAGTCAATGTGGCTGCAACATGCACGTCCTCTAGAACTTTGTAGTTCCCGTTCTTCCTTATCTCAGATAGGAACTTCACTGGTGGATTCAGCAGTTGCCCCTGAATCCAGGGATCCCTTTTCACCCCACTCTTCCCTCTCAGGAATTGTTTACAGACTCTTCAGACATGGGGGGGGGGTGACATTTGGCTCCCTAAAAGTACAGGGGGTGTGGTCGCTTTGTCAGCGAAGGAGCACATCAGTGTTAACGAGATGAGAGCTCTTTTGTTGGCTGTTCTTTCATCCTCTTTTCTCTGGGGCCTCTAAAGGTATTCACAGACAATACCACAGTGATGTGGTATATCAACAAACAGGGAAAAATGAGATCTTATCTTCTTTGCTGGTTGGCACTTCTGGTATGAGAATTTGCTGTCAAGTATCAAGTGACTCTTCAGGCAGTTTATATCCTTTCCTGTCAGAACATTGTAGCAGACACTCTGAGTAGGTCCATAACTCAGTCCCACGAGTGGATGCTTCACAGGGATGAGTTTTTGGACATTATCCACCAGTGGGGTACTCTTCAAGTGGATATTTTTGCCTCCCCTCTGAGTAGACAACTTCCTTTGTTTTGTGCCAGAGTCCCAGGTCCTATGGTGTGGAAAGTGGATGCTCTCTCATTTTATTGTAAGAGGATGTTTCTTTATGCATTCCCTCCCTTTCCTGTCATTCCGAAAGTCCTGTTCAAGATTCAACAGGATGCTTCCAAAATCTTGTTGGTTTTTCCTTTTTGGCCGCGACAGTACTGGTTCCCTGTACTTCTGCTTTTAGCCAGGGGCAGTCATCACAAGTTATTTCACAGGGTGGATCTAATCACACAAGACAAAGGATCTTTTATCCATCTCCACCTGTCCATGCTTCAACTGAGTGATAGGATTTTGTTTCCTTACAGACACCTTTTTTCTGAGGACGTGCTACAAGCCCTGCAAGAGGCCAGGAAACCTTTTTTCTGAGGACGTGCTGCAAGTCCTGCAAGAGGCCAGGAAACCTACTACTAGGAAATCCTACTTATCCAAATGGAAGAGGTTTTCTATTTGGTGTCTGTCTTGTAATCTGGACCTAGGTACTGTGTATGTTCCTTTGGTTCTCTCTTATTTGTGTGAGTTGCTCAATGCTAATTTGGACTATTATTCTTTTAAGGCCCACTTATCAGCTATCTCGGCTTGTCAGTCTTTTTCTAATTCTTTAGCTTGTAGATTTGAGGTTGAACAATTTCTTAAAGGTGTCCTTCATTTTAGACCTCCCAGAAAGCCTGTTCCTCCTCCGTGGGATCTGAAGTTTGTTTTGGAGAAGTTGATTCAGGCTCCTTTTGAGCCTACTGCTTTAGTTTTCTTGCTACATTGTTCCTGGAAGATTGTTCTTTTGTTAGCTCTTACTTCTGCCAGCTGGGTGTTTGAGTTGCAGGTCCTTATGGCTTGTCCTCCTTTTTTGGTCTTTCATGAGGACAGGGTGTCCTTGTGCACTTTAACTCTTTTATGCCTAAGGTGGTTAATGAGCTATCACTGAATCAGTCTATTAATCTGCCTACTTTTGGCATCTCAGGGTTTATTTGGATAAGAGTAAGGATATTAGAAAATCTAATCCGTTATTTGTTTCTTTTTATCCTAGATCTTTGGGAGTTGCTGTATCCAAACAAACTTGGATTTCTAAGGCTGTTTTCTTTTGTTACACTTTTCGTGGCAAGAGCCTTCCCTTCTTCAGGTAAGACTCATTCTGCTAGGGCTGTGGCTTCATTGGGTGCTTTACCAGGGTCTATATCAGATGAACGAAAAATCCGTTCATCTAATACGTAATGATCGAAGCTTCACAGACATCGAAAATGGTATTGTGGGGTCTCAGTACAGTGAGGATTAGGGTATTTGCCCTTTCCTCACTGTAGTGCGATCTCAGGGTTAGAATATATATTTAGCAGGGGGTGTGGGGGGCCCAGCCCCCCACAATACCGTTTTCGATTTCCGTGACATTTTGATCATTACGTATTCGATAAACGGATTTTTCGTTCATGTGATATAGACCCCCTTTACCAAACACTACAAGTTGGAAAGTATCTCTAGAGCTAGGGCTGGGCTAGTGCCATTCTTCATGGCTTTTTAGGAGGCCCTTCTGCACCTTCCCACTCCCAAGTTTCCTCATGAGCTTTGGCATTCCCCCATCTGTTAAGAATACTGCAGCAGCAGCAGTGAATGTAAGGACATAGCAGAATTGTGTAAAATCTTACCATAATGGTAGATGTCCTTGCCTTCACTGCTGCAGTATTCGTTCCATCCCTCCATCCCCCTAGTCTTTTGCCTTCCTGGATGTACAGATTACTTGTTGAATTTCTTAGATGGTGTACCTACTGGGGCATTCAGTTCTAATTATTGTAGGCCTGAATGTCACCTTTATGCCCTAGGCTACACAAGGAGCATTTGGGTCACATTTGACATACCTTTTACAAGCAACAAGTATTCTTAGGTATCCTGGCCGGACGTTCGGGCTTCCACGGCAGGGAATACCATCTGTTAAGAATACTGTAGCAGTGAAGGTAAGGACATCAACCGTTATGGTATGATTTTATACAACTGTACTTTACAAAATGAGTAAAATCTTCCCATTGATGGTAAGAGTAAAGGTGTAGCCAGTACCCGAGATAATTGCTGAAATACTTCAAAAATAGCCATCTACATGCTCATGACTTGTGGTGGAAATCTCCTGAAGACTGCACGAGCAAATGTATTTATTTACTTATTTATTGCATTTGTTTACCGGGATGGTCCATTGGGTCTAGCTGAGCCCAATTTCAGTGCAGGCCCGGGAAGAAAAGCTCCACATAAATAAAACAGTTACATAGAGGAAATACATAAAATAACACACAATACAGAGTAAGTGAAGTCAACAATGCTTAGAATAGTATGAGCACAAAAGTGCAGATTTACAAAACATATTTACATTGGAAATAGGTTACATGGAATAAAGAGAACATATATGAATTAACACACAGTACGTAGTATATAATAAATAACATCTGCGGTGGTGCAGTGGTAGCGTTGTTGCCTCACAGCAAGAGGTTCTCCCATTCGATTCTCGGCTGGTGTGCGGGGAGTGCCTTCTGTGTGGAGTCTGTATGTCCTCCCCGCTGTTGGGTGGGTGTTTGAAAAGACATATGTAAATGGGTGTGCCTTCGTTGAAGGTTGAACGTCGAGCTGACACCTCGGCGTTCATCAAAATCTACTGCCAATCATTAGCGGACAGGAGTTCTGCTGTGGCGACCCCTAACCGGGAAAAGCCGAAAGACAACAACAACAACGTATATAATAAATACAAATAATGCAAGAATAAATACAATAATAATAATAAAAAATACAGTAAATATACAAATAACTCGTAGCTGCTGCACCTTGGATAACAACCCAGATAAAGCCCATTGTATAGATGCTTGTAAAATAGTGATATCTTAAAAGTTGAGCACTTTCATCTACTTCTCATTCATTAGACTTCTTCAGAACAATTAATTAAACTGCCTTCATGTTTAAATACTCTGTTTCTGTTTTTATCATGCAGTAATGCCCATTACCAGTAAAGTATTTACACAGCTTCTTCCCACAGCCTGCTGCTTGAGGGCGAATACATCTTTTATACCAAAGCATACTCTTCTGCTGCAAGAATTCATTTGTTGCAAAGACTGTGCAGACACCCAACCAGGAGGTTGCCATTGGCATTTTTAAAGTATTTTAGCAATTAGCTCAATTACTGGCTGAACCTTTACTCTTCCCACCAAGAGGAAGATTTTACTCGTTAGGTAACATTTTTATCCAGATTTTAAACGGAATAAAATTTATAAAACACACATGAATGATGTATACTTGTGACAGCCTTTGGCACAGCTGTATGTTCATTTTTTTCTTCTAAAGTGTGTGACTACAAAAGATAAGTGCTTATTTTCAACTGTTTTCTGCACTTCTGATTAACTAAAACAATATTTGCTGCATATCTGTTTAAGCCGTGCAGCTGTTTTTTAGGCTTCGTGAATTCAGTCCTTGCATGTGTTCTGATCTTTGTCTCCTTTTGTTTCTTTGTTCTGTTAATTTTACTTGTTGCTGTACTTGAAAAATATTAGTATAGAGCTGAATATATATTACTGTTTGTGACCTTTGGAGCTGGCAGTACAAGCTTTTGTTTTGAGAAGCCTAGCTGTTTCTTCATTGGAGGGGAATTCAGTCAGGTCTGATCTGGCTAGAGTTACTACTACAGGGCTCTGTTTTTTTTTGATTGGATAATTTGTCTGGTTCCTGTTTTTTTGCCTTAAATAGCCAGTGTTTAAACCAGTTTGTACTTGTTTGCTTAAAGCTGCAGTGAGTTAAGCCTTCTGCCCATGCTCTGTTATTAGATAAGTGCTTATTTTCAATGTTTTTTTGCACTTCTGATTAACTAAAACAATATTTGCCGCATATCTTTTTAAACTGTGCAGCTACAAACTAGTGAAAAAAGGACAAAACTGACTAAAAATCCAAAAAAGGTACAGGAGCCTTTGAGCCAGAAGTATCCACTAAATAAATGACTTGAACGCAGTTTTATTAAAAATAACCAAAGCGTTTTCGCTACTGAAATAAACAGTAACTTCCTCAGAAGAATATACAGAATTAGCGCCAAAAGTTTAAATAGACAAGAAGAGGTGTGCCAAATGACATCACTTCCTACACGGCGCTTTTGTTAAAATTGAGTCAAACAATCAACCAGATTCACACTACAAATATAACATGTTAAAAATAATCTAAATAATTATTGAAAATACTAATTAGTCAATTTTAACTATAGTATGATATATACAAAAATAATTAATCTAATTCTTTAGATGAATAAAAGTAAGTGTTAAACACCATCATCATTCCGAATATTAAATTTGCCCAAAATATAAAACCATGGACAAAATTATATCTAAAAAAATGGAAGCCTGAATCAGACAGCGGGTATATTGATAAAAACTTGTAACAATTATACAAATTATAAGTAAATAACTTCTTATCTCATATAGCTTTTAAGTTTTAAAACTGCAGAAATATTACAATTCTCGTTAAGACCTGGGACATTAAAAGCATCCAGTTTTATCTGCCACTCGAGCTCACGAATTTCTAACAAAAGAGATAAAGGACCACCTCTCACATTGGGAGGGAGATGGTCAATCCCCATAAACTGGAAATTATGGCCAGGATTATAAGCAATATGTTTGGCCAGGGCATTCTCCATTTTCCCATTCCTAATAGCGTAAACGTGTTGGTAAATCCGTTCACGGAACTTACGATCCGTTTTACCTATGTAGAATGCCATACAACAGTGGCAGAAAGCCACATAAATGACAGATCTAGTGTCGCAATTGATTCTATGTTGAATAGAATACCTCCTATTCCCAACGTTAAAGGTTTCTCCCGTTTTGATAGTTCAACACCAATTGCAAGCACCACATGTAAATGACCCTTTCTGCCTAAGGAATAAATTTACATCTTTGTTACTTTGTAACAATTCCTTCAAGTTGTTGCCCCTTCTATAGACAACATTGGGCCGAGGACCTAATTTTCCTAAAAGGAAAGAATCGCTACTGATAAAGTGCCAATACTTACAAATAGTGGCCCAAATGTATTTGGATTCAATGTTAAATGTAGTGATAAAACTAGTTGGAAACTTTGCTTGCTTGATAGGAGAAGGGCCAATACCTGACATATTCAAAATCCCTATTGTGTTAGATAAACTCACAGTGGTTGCAACCGGTGGGGTCGTAGTTTGATCAAGAATAGGTTTAAAAAAAACAGTAGATCTTTTAAGATCAATCTCTTCGATAATGGCATCAATTAAAGTAGAAGGATAACCCCTATTCATGAACAGTCCTTTCAGAAAATTACATTCTTGTTGGAACAAGCTGTATGTACTACACATGCGCACTGCCCTGACAAGTTGACCCTTTACTATTGCTCGTTTCTGCTTATATGGATGAAAGCTAGAAAAGTGAAGTAGGGAATTGCAAAAGGTGGATTTTCAAAAAATGGAAGATAGCAACTTCGCACCTTCTAAATCCTTTACAAGTTTAACATCCAGATAATCTATTTCGTCTACCGAAAAATTATAAGTGAACTTAAGAAAAGTTGTAGTTTTGTTCATATAATTAACTAGGGCTTCGGCTTCAAGGGCATCACCATGAAATAAGATGAAAATATCATCAAGAAATCGTGTGTACAATTTACAATGGTATTTGAATTCAGGACAGTCCAGAATAAAATGCTTCTCCCAATAAGCTATAAAGAAATTGGCAACACTTGCCCTGCATGGTGATCCCATGGCCACCCCCTGTTTTTGGAGGTAGTATTTTTTGTCAAAGATGAAAAAGTTAGAACTTAAGACAATGTCCAACAATTCTGTTACTACATCAATGTCTTTCTGTATAGCATTAACATCCCTTAATAACAATCCTATCCATTCAATGGCTTCTAAGTGGGGTATAGAGGTGTAAAGATCAACAACATCTGTAGTGAGAAAATTGTTAGATATATCAAACTCTGTGTTGTTGATATCCCTCAGAAAAGACCAAGAGTCTTTACACACCACAGGGATGGCCTTAATATATTTTGACAAAATCTTATCAATAAGCCTAGCACAAGGGTGGGTTATAGAAGATCTACCATCCACAAGGGCTCTCATCGGAGGGTTCTGTAAATCTTTATGGATCTTGGGGATCCCAAACATAACAGGGGTTTTTGGGAAGGATATATCGATAAAATTATACGTGTCTATATCGATTTTACCAGCCAAAAACATATCCCTAAAATAACCTGTAATCCTTTTATAGGTGACATTCATCTCGTTTAAAGAGGAAGGGCTATAAGCTGGAGAATTCAGGACAAGCAACATTTTTTCAATGTAAGCCAAATTGTCAAAGATGACCAATCCTCTCCCTTTATCAGGCTTGATCACCCTGACAGGAAACTGCCGAAGAGTACTCAAAGCTATTTTTTGTTCCCTGCTCGTGTTAAATTTAGACAAGTTAGAATTGAAACCAATGGAATTCACTATATGCCTAATATCAACCTCAAACACTCTTTCAAAAGTTTATAAACCAGAATGCAAAGGGGGGTTGAATATACTAGGCAATTTCAAACCTGGACCTAAGTCATTGGAATCATTACTATACAATAAATCTAAATTCAATTTACGAACAAAACACTTCAAATCAATGATGGTTTTAGTTAGATTATAATGATGACTAGGAATGAAAGTGTTACCAAAAGATAACAGTTCAATCAATTCAAGTTCTAAAGAGACATGAGAAAAGTTATACATTTTAAAGTCTCCTTTGCTGTTAGTTTGAATTAAAGGGAAGACCTCATTGATGTCCACACCATAAACCACAGTGTTTAGAACATTATTTTCACCTAAAGGGTGAGGAACAATTAATTGTTCCGAGCTCTGTTCCTGTTCGTGTAAGACCGCTGGGCAACCACTTTGCAACCACTGTGAGTTTATCTAACACAATAGGGATTTTGAATATGTCAGGTATTGGCCCTTCTCCTATCAAGCAAGCAAAGTTACCAACTAGTTTTATCACTACATTTAACATTGAATCCAAATACATCTGGGCCACTATTTGTAAGAATTGGCACTTTATCAGTAGTGATTCTTTCCTTTTAGGAAAATTAGGTCCTCGGCCCAATGTTGTCTATAGAAGGGGCAACAACTTGAAGGAATTGTTACAAAGTAACAAAGATGTAAATTTATTCCTTAGGCAGAAAGGGTCATTTACATGTGGTGCTTGCAACTGGTGTCGAACTATCAAAACGGGAGAAACCTTTAACGTTGGGAATAGGAGGTATTCCATTCAACATAGAATCAATTGCGACACTAGATCTGTCATTTATGTGGCTTTCTGCCACTGTTGTATGGCATTCTACATAGGTAAAACGGATCGTAAGTTCTGTGAACGGATTTACCAACACGTTTACGCTATTAGGAATGGGAAAATGGAGAATGCCCTGGCCAAACATATTGCTTATAATCCTGGCCATAATTTCCAGTTTATGGGGATTGACCATCTCCCTCCCAATGTGAGAGGTGGTCCTTTATCTCTTTTGTTAGAAATTCGTGAGCTCGAGTGGCAGATAAAACTGGATGCTTTTAATGTCCCAGGTCTTAACGAGAATTGTAATATTTCTGCAGTTTTAAAACTTAAAAGCTATATGAGATAAGAAGTTATTTACTTATAATTTTTATAATTGTTACAAGTTTTTATCAATATACCCGCTGTCTGATTCAGGCTTCCATTTTTTTAGATATAATTTTGTCCATGGTTTTATATTTTGGGCAAATTTAATATTCGGAATGATGATGGTGTTTAATACTTACTTTTATTCATCTAAAGAATTAGATTAATTATTTTTGTATATATCATACTATAGTTAAAATTGACTAATTAGTATTTTCAATAATTATTTAGATTATTTTTAACATTATATTTGTAGTGTGAATCTGGTTGATTGTTTGACTCAATTTTAACAAAAGCGCCGTGTAGGAAGTGATGTCATTTGGCACACCTCTTCTTGTCTATTTAAACTTTTGGCGCAAATTCTGTATATTCTTCTGAGGAAGTTACTGTTTAT